>NC_047113.1:109981361-110063861 GCF_902500255.1 Thalassophryne amazonica
GCGATTACATCAGACAAGCTTAAACCCTCGTGCGCATGCGTGAGTTTTTTCACGCCTGTCGGTTGCGTCAATCGCCTGTGGGCAGGCTTTGAGTGAGGAGTGGTCCACCCCCCCAGTCTATTTTTTCATTGTTTAGGAATGGCTCAGAGACTGCCGCTTTGCTTGATCAAAATTTTTTCAGAAACTGTAAGGCACATCCGAGTGGACACCATTCGAGAAATTCAGCTGGTTTTCGGTGAAAATTTTAAGGGCTGATGAGAGATTATGGAGTGTTACTGTTGCTTTAAGGACAACCCACGGAGCCGGAGGGCGCGCCGCGCTCCGAGCCACCGTCGTCAGCCTGTTTTGAGCTGAAAACTTCCAAACTTAAGCCTCTGTTGATGCAGGACGTCGTGAGAGAACAGAGAAGTTTCAGAAGAGGTCGGGATCAGCAATTTATCCGGACATTCCACTGTTAAAGGAGATTTTGTAATGAAAGACGTGCGGACAGATTCGCGCATCGGCAGGCAGCCACTCATGGCCCGGCGCCACAGAGAAACACCTCCGTGTTGATAACCATTCGTAAAATTCAGGCGGCTTTCGATGGTTTTCAGTCGAGTGAGTATCCGAGAAACTGTTTAACAGCTGGGCATGTTCAAACTTGTCCCGTAATGCTTCCAACGGAGGTGTTTCTCTGTGGCGCTGGGCCATGAGCGGCTGCTTGCAGACGCGTGAATCCGTCCGCACGTCTTTCATTACAAAATCTCCTTTAAGACCTCGTATATATATATGTGTATATATATATATATATGTGTGTATATGTATATATATATGTATATGTGTATATATATATGTATATATATATATGTATATATATATATGTATATGTATATGTATGTATATATATATATACAGTGGTCCCTCGTTTATCGCGGGAGTTACGTTCTAAAAATAGCCCGCAATAGGCGAAATCCGCGAAGTAGTCAGCGTTATTTTTTCCAATTATTATAGATGTTTTAAGGCTGTAAAACCCCTCACTACACACTTTATACACTTTTCTCAAACAGACATTAACATTTTCTCACTTTTCTCTCATGTGTAAACACTCTCAAAGTTCAAACCTTAGTAGAAAAATAATTGGACTTAAAAAAATCTGCGAAACTGCGAGGCCGCGAAGGTGAACCGCATTATAGCGAGGGACCACTGTGTGTGTATATATATATATATATATATATATATATATATATATATATATATTCTATTTCTACCTCATTTCTTATGTCTTGTACTGTTACAAGTATTATTATTATTGCTTATCCTTGTACACGCTGTTTGATGCACATTTTCCTCTACTTGCACCCATCTTGTGTGTTTTTTAAGAGCTGACGTAACATGAATTTCTCCTCTGTGAGAGCAATAAAGTTTTATCTTTATCTTATCTGTTGAGCGGTGCTACAGTAAAACCATGTTTCTCTTTGATGGCAGCTCAGTGTCTTTTGAGGCGTCTCTGCATAGAAATGTAAATTGTTTTCTGGGGGCAGCAGCCTTCAGGACCTTCACCTTTAAGCCCCTTTCACACCGGGGCTGCTCCCAGTTGCTCCCTGTTGCGTCATGATGATGCAGGAATGTCTGCGTCAGGGGGCAGAGAGGAGGTGAGAACACAGCCCGCAGGTTCTCTGCACAGAGAATTCAGAGTGCACAGTTTGGCTGCAGACAGACTGCGCACTCTGACTTCTCTTCTAGTTTATATTTGTTCTTGTGCTGAGCTGCAGGTCTGCGCTCTGAGTTCTGTTATAGTTTATCTTTCCTCCTTTGACCGCGAGATGCGCGAGCGTGTGTGCAGCTTGCGAACGAACCGTCCGTGAGCAAATGTGGAGATGTCTGGAGTTATTCTTGATGTTGACATGTCCTGTCTCTGGCAATCTGTCTGTGAGCAGGATTATGTCCTTTTTTGTCCTTTTTTTTTTAACTGTGATGAGAGAGTTTGAGGAGAACAAGGAACTAACTGCCTGCAGACAGTTTTTTTCTTTTAATTGTTCACATGTGCGCGTGTGAACAAACCATCAGTGAGTAGACTGGAGATGTCCGGACTTTTTACTGGATGTCTCTGGCAATCAGTCTGTGAGCAGGACTATTATGGATTTTACATTTGTGAGAGAAGAAGCTGTTTCACAGTGCCTCTCCTCATCAGACAGCTGGAGCAGCAGCTGCAATCAGCATTTTTTTTTTCCTGTGGTCTTTTTTAAGCGTGTAGTTTTTACTGCATTGAGTACATGGTATAAAACAATCCTGCGTGATGTATACGTCGGGAACAATGGAACACAGCAGGAATCATAAATTGGCATCAGATAAAGTTGTATTGTGAGTGTGTGGCTTCCAGTCACGCTGAGTACCGTCCTGTTGCTCTGACTTGCGCTGAAACCACTTAATTCTACGTCGAGCACAGGATGCAAACAAAAATTAAACATGTTTAATTTTAAACATGTTGAATTTTTGTTTGCGCCACTCGCGCTGTTGTGGCGCCGAGCTGCATCGTCTCGGCACTAGGTTGCTTCCACGTGGCGTCATCATAACGATGCACAACGCAACCGGGAGCAACTGGGAGCAGCCCCGATGTGAAAGGGGCTTTACTTTACCTCTGACCACACAAACTCTTTACTCTTGACTTGCATATCGAGCTGATTCCTGTTCACCCTCTTTGATGTGTTCCAGCTGGACTGCTGTTTTGTTGATGTGTGTTCCTGTTTTGGTCACACGTTGACGTGTGAAGCGCATATCAAAGCCTTGCAGCCCCTCTTTAATGTTTGTTCCTGTCATCATGTGACAAAACACTGACTCTTTAATGTTTTCCTGTTGGGACCACTGTGTTAATGAGATGCTGTAAAAGGTCTGTGAATTGTGTGACAAGGCACCTTGATACTTGCTCAAATTTGATCCCCTCACTGCCGCGCAATCTTGCGTGCCAGTGACTCATCGTAAACTGTTGTAAACTGTGCATGAACTGTGTGCCAGTGCACAAAAAAAATTAGGAAATGTTCAAAATTTTTGGCACACATAAATTTCCTGCAACTTGCGTGAACTAGTCGTGAACATTGTGCAACCTATGTGCAAACACGCACAACGCATCTGAACCTGAAATTAGATTGATAAGATATTACATTTATAATAAACATAACTTGACAGATACATTATCTAACTCATGAGAATGAATGAAAATGCAACTGCACTGCAAAAATTTTGACTAATGGTTACTTAAAAAAATTGTGACAACAAAGCAACACATAATATAATTGAATAGATTTTAAGTTCTGCAATGTTTATTAAGAAATATTGAATAAAGCAACAGCTGAAATGTGTTGGATTTAGTAACAGCACACCAAATGCTGTTTGGGATTTACTAAAAAATATTTAGTAAATCCTAGTCAATTTCACAAAGAAACCATTGGATGTGGGATTTACAACCTTCCTGATGCAACTACATGGAGAAAAGCAGGGGTGGGGTTTGAACCAGGAATCTTCAGCACTGAAACCCACGGCACTAACACCAGCCCTACCTGACTCATGGTCTAGTACTGTTGTTCTTATTTATCAGTACCTAGAATAAGTGTTTAATTTAAAGTTTTAATTTGTATCACAGGACTTTAAATCTATTCAATAATATTGAATGTCACTTTGTTATCATAACAAATATTCTGACCAAACTTAAGTAAACTGCAGTTTGCTTAAATTTGGTCAAGATATTGGGGAGTGTAAATGTACTGAATTAAGCACAATGTGCAGAATATGTGTTGGGCAAGGGTAGTGACCAAGTGGTTAGTGCTGAAGGTTCATGGTTCAAACCCCACCCGTGCCATGTTTCTACATGTAATGTCAGGAAGGGCATGATCTAAACCCTATCCTATAACTCATTTGGTGTGCTATTACTAAATCCAACACATTTCAACTGTTACTTTTATTAGCATGTACTTATTTATTTTTTTAAAGTTTAGTTAATGTATTCAATACTTTATCATAAAAATTGTAGAACTTAAAATCTATTCAGTTACATTATGTGTCACTTTCTTCCCACAATTTTTTAAGTAACTATTGGTCATTTTTTATACAGTGTGTTTTACCAATCCATTACTATATATATTATAAATAATTACCTTTGAGACAAGATTCCAAATGTGTTCTTCACTGCATGAGACAACCTGTAGCTGTAGATAATTTCTCTGTGATTCTGGGAGCGATGAGTTTCACCAGCCAAGTTCTGACAACAAATGAGCCATCGGCTACTAAATTTTTACACTGGTCAACAAAAAAACCTTTTTTTCTTCTTGCATGGGCTTTGAGAACTGATTTAGCGCAATTCTGGGGTGCTGAATCTGAATCTGTACTCAGATTTCCTCTATCACATCAAGTTTTTTCACAATCTGCATGTTCCATATAGATGGATTACACAAAAGTTGCTCATTCACTCACAAGTTCATCAACCAAAGAGACTTCAGCTTTTGCTTCAGTGCTTGATACAAGAAATATGTTTTCATATCTCAACAATGGTAATTGGAAAAAACCTAGCACCAGATTTGGATTCAGCGCCCCCAAATTATCCAAAGTATGTTGAAAAACTACATGCAATTGTTGACTGTGCAGTGTCACTTTATAGCGCTGCCATCAAGGGGGCGCATTGCCATGATGAATTGCGCGGCACTGCGGGGATCAAATTCATGCAAGTGTCAAGGTGACTTAAGCCTCAGGTAAAACAAGCATATGAACATTCTATGAACATTATACAAACATTCACAAACAACAGGTGAAGCAGAACATTAAATGAACATTTGTAGAATGTTCAAATGTGAATATTACTTGTCCTCATTCTTTGTTCATGCGAAGTTCATGCAATGTTCTTGCTCAACTACTTACAGTTTTTACTGAGAACTAAAAATAAAGTAAAACAAACTTTATAAATATTTTAAAATTCATTAGGTTTTATTCCAATAGTGTCTTGCAATGTATTTATGGAATTCACATATAAAATCAGTAATGCAAAAACTTAAAATCACATAATTGGTAACAGATTAAATGATGGAATTCATCTTTAAGAATTAATAAACTGCTCAAAAATAAAAAGCACATAAAATGAAAAATTTTTCAACTTCATTTCCAAAAGATTTCTTATGTGGTATAAGCTCAATTCCAGTGAAGTTGGGACGTTGTGTAAAATGTAAATAAAAACAGAATACAATGATTTGCAAATCCTCTTAAAACCTATCAATTGAATATACCACAAAGACAAGATATTTAATGTTCAAACTGATAAAGTTTATTGTTTTTGTGCAAATATTTGCTCATTTTGAAATGGATGCCTGCAGCACGTTTCAAAAAAGCTGGGATAGTGGTATGTTTTATAACTGATTATCATCTACATAGCAGTGAAAGGTAATCCCAAAACGCTGCAATATGTGCCCAAGGGGTGCTATATAAATGGAGAAAAGCAAGGGGCCTAAGACAGACCCCTGTGCAACCCCAAATTTCATGTCACTAAGGTTAGAGGTAGTGTTACTGTACAAAACACAGTGAGAACGACTGGTCAAGTATGACATCAGCCATGCAAGGGCACTCCCAGTAATCCCAAAATGATTTTCCAGCCTATCAGGTAGAATATGATGATCCACTGTATCAAATGCAGCACTGAGATCTAACAGCAACAGAACAGTAGTGGTGCCCAAATCCATTGTAAGCAGAAGATCATTCATCACTTTAGTGAGAGCCATCTCTGTGGAATGATATTTTCTAAAAGCAGACTGCAGTGGCTCAAAGAGATTATTCTCAGTAAGATAGTCTACGAGCTTCCGTGACACCACTTTTTCCAAAATTTTAGAGAAAAATGATAGATTTGATATCGGCCGACAGTTTTTCAATACACTAGGGTCGAGATTCAATCACTCGAACACACGCTTCGTCATGTTCTGGTGGGAGGGTGAAATTGTTCCTCGCCTTCCTCTGTGGCCACTGGGCTACTGCTGTCTCTGTGTTCTTTGTGCTTTGCACTTCCCTTTCCCCCTCCCGATGGTTGGCCGTGTCCTATATGCATCTCCGGCGTCGCTACAACCGGGAATGTCCTCCAGGACCTCTTCGGCGACAGCAGCATCGTGTGGCGGGGTGGGAGACCGGGCCCTGGCTGGTGCTGGAGGCGGTGGAGTGGGAGATGGGGCCCCACTCTTCCGCAGCTGTTGTGTCTGTCTGCTTCCTCCTCCCGTGCTTCGTCCGCGTCGATATCTTCTCTCTATGGTGTAGCTGTGAATACGGATCCCGGATGGCCTGCTGCGCTTCCTTTATGGCCGCAATGCAGATGCTGCGCATGCGCGTTCACACCGCTATGCCTTATTCATGTGCGCATTGCATTCCCAATATGGCCGTTATACTTCCGTGTCTGACGCAATGCGTCCGATCCGTTCCCTCAATGACTGCGGTATACATCCGTGCTTGGTCATTCCATATTGTACTCTGCTGCTATTGAGCACAGAGAATATTGAAATGTTCAGAGAATCTTTCACACACAAATGTGGCGCGATCTGATCTCCAACACAACGTGCAGCTCGTCAGGTGGAGTAAACAAGCAATGAACAGAGAGAGTGGTGACATCAGCGGATCGCATCAGAGCGCAGCTCATCTGAATGATTATAACAAGAGGTTAAATCTTTTATAACGTAACACACATTACTGTGACAGCTGCACACAAGAGGGTAAAAACACGCGACTGTATTATCAAGCCTTGACTATGTCCCCAAGTCAAATGATTACCTTTTTAGACTGCTCAAAATGCTTTCTGCAGCTTGTTAGGTGCGCGCGCGCAAACAACTCCAGCTGCTGCTCCCTCTGTGATTCGGGAGGTGATTAGAACTGTTTTCAACGGCCATTTTGCAGCATAAAATTATTGATCTGCCACAACATGATTATTTCACATACGCAGCGTCCACCGCAAAGCACGTGGCAGTCGGTTGTACAGAGAACGGCGTCCAGCTGTGAACACACCGTATCTGATTTGTATCCGCAACTCAGATGCAGAGCAGACGTAATACAAACGCTTTATTTGTGGCCAGTCTGTATGCAGTCGCTACAACTTATTTTCGTCCGTGACATGGACGTGATAGGCACGCTATATATCCATTTACACACTGTACCAGTCCGCTGCCAAGCTGCGGTACCCCGTCAGTTGCGGATATCAGTGGATAACGGTGGATATACAGCGCATAGATTGAGTATGTATTGAGTATGTATCGAGTATGTATTGAGTATGTATTGCGTATGTAAGGCAGATGTCATCCGCAGCCAAAATTTTGTGCAGCTCAAAAATCCTGGCAACGGAAGGACATGCCTCTGTGGATAATTGCAGAAGTGTGTGGTTGTCATGTTTCACGGATATTGCAGACGTTTAAGCGAATATGAACCAATTGTGTGCGCAATTCATACGCAAATCTTCCTACACGCCAGTGGGATCGGGCCTTAAGATTTTATCAATATCGATGCCATTATCAGTTCCTTTTATCAATCTGATTCCTTATCAATTCCCCTATTAATACCTCTTGTGAATTTTCTGTGTACTAAAAGTAGGCTTTACAGGTTTTCTATGTCAACATTTTAAATTGGTCACTGGATCCTTGATCTCTGAACATAAATAAAAATAAACAAAATCTGTAGTTTTTGTCAAAAGCATTTCCTTTCAGACATTTTGGCATGAATGTCTCTCCGTACCTTTGAGCTGAGCTCAGCTGGCTAGTGCACGTCAGCGCAGGACATCTCATTCTGGGAGGAAAAAAACAGTTTGATTGATTGCAGTTTGTTTGTATTACAACATTTGGAAAGAGGTGTCATTTGATTTTAATGGCGTTTCCCTTTGAAGTTATTAATTCCGACTGGACTCTATCGTTCTAACTTGACTCATCAGAGAGCCGCGCAGCGTTTGGAGCTGTCTGAACAGAACACAGGACGATTCTCATTTCTTTGTCCCAACAAGACAGGAGTCCCAGTTCGTGACTTTAATCTGCACAAAAGTGACTTACGATTGACATATTCAGGGATGAAACTGGTGAAAAACAAAAAAAGCTATAACCCAAAATTACCCCCCAACACCACCTGCAGGAAAATGTTTGAATTCTAGAAGCTCTGAAATTCAATCTGGGACTATTCCAGACAATAAGCTGCAGTGAGTGCAGCATCCATTTAGGTCAGAAAAAACCCAACTTTCATTATTCAAATTCATTCCAGTAGTATTCTGCTCTTACTAGGATGCAGCAGTTTCTAACTTGGCAGACAGTTCTGGAGGAAATCACTGAAGAAATTAACACATTGAAAATATGGTTTGACCGAAACAAATTGTCATTAAACTTAAATAAAACAGGGATGAAGTGGAGGTGTAAGAGTCACTAGGTGTTCACAGGAAACACTTATTTATTTAGATAAGATAAGATAAGATAAGACTTTATTGATCTCACAGTGGAGAAATTCACATGTTACTTCAGCTCTTAAAAAAAACACACAAGATGGGTGCGAGTGGAGGAAAATGTGCATCAAACAGCATGTGCAAGGATAGGCAATAATAATGATACTTGTAATAATACAATAAGATAAGAGAATGAGGTAGAAATAGAACATATATATCATGCATAACGAGTTGTTATTGCACATGATTTGTGGACATAATAATATTGCACGTGATTTGTGGACATATTAATAATATTGCACGTGATTTGTGGACATATTATTGCATGTGGTTATTTCACATTGTTATTGTACAGTCTGACAGCACCAGGGAGGAACGACCTGCGGTATCGTTCCTTCTTGCACTGACAGTGCCTCAGCCTGTCACTGAAAGAGCTGCTCAGCTCCACTACAGTCCGGTGCAGAGGGTGAGAGGAGTTGTTCATGATGGATTTGAACTTGGTTAACACTCTTCTCTCAGCCACCTCCTCCAGAGAGTCCAGAGGACAGCCCAGGGGCCTGTACTACAAAGCGGGGTTACTGGCTTATCAGGGTAACAGGAGTAAGTTGATGACGTGTGCAGTAACTTCCCGGTTAACCCGTACTACGAAAGGTGGATAGGTTTTGATCAAGGTATGCTGCCATGGCAGTTTATGCTGTGTGCCAAACCTGCTCCGAGCAGGTTATGTTCTCGGTTAGCTTGAGGTTTTCGCTTAACCACTCCCTTTATAAGTACCGCCCATCCACCTTCAATCACTCCGAAGACAATGCCGGCCTACCTGGATGATCCGTTTGATATTGGGGCACAAATTGTGAGGGGCTCTCTTCGCAGGGTGAGGGTTTTTAAAGACCACCAGAATCCGCTGACATACCCGGACAATATTCTCTATGAAAGATATAGATTCTCAGCCGAGGGAATTTGTTATCTTTGTCAGATGATCGGCCAGAAGTCTGTAACATCACCCATCGTACACTGTAAAAAAAGACAGTTGTTTTTACCGGAAAACACTGGCAGCTGTGGTTACCAGGGAATTCCTGTAAAAAATACAGCAGTTAAATGTACAAAAAAGAGAGCTCTTGTTTGTAGATTTAATAGTTCTTTTAATGTGAGTCAGCTGTGGTTCATTCACTGTAAATCCATATACATATTATGTCTGTAATGTTATCTACTGTGATGCTGTATGTTTTACAGGAATTCCCTGGTAACCACAGCCGCCAGCATTTTCCTGTACAAAAAAGTCATTTTTTTTACAGTGTAGCAATGCCCTGACGATCGAGCAGATAATGTGCCTTGTGCCTATTTTGCCAGTGGACAATTTATGTATTCCATCGGTGATGCTGAACATCTGAGCAAGAATACTGTATGTCGTATGATTCGCAAGGTAGTAAGTACTTGCTCTGTCTAAACAACATCTGTTGGATGCATTTGTTGTTTTCCCTGGCCATTTATCCACAATGCAAATCAAAGAAGGGTTTTATGCAATCGCGGGTAATTACTAATATCAAAATAGGTCTAATGCATGTCCATTAATTAGGTAGTGAAGTGAAGGTAGTTAGGTAGTGAAGTGGGGCTTATCAAGCTATGAATATAAACCTATCGTTCTGAAGGATGTTTTTATATTTCATCTTCACCTGCTGCCAGATGCGTTTGGCACTGCTATTGCATCTGAAATATTGACAGGATTAGGAATAGCAATCATACAGTCAAGGTAGCCTATTTAGGAAACATTAAATTAACCTAACATTTATTAGTAGGCCTATGCCCACTTCTGAATCGTGTTGCATCTGGGCGTAATTAATGAAAGAAGGTCATTTTTTTACACATATTAGACATTCCACAGGTTAATCATCTGTAACAGATTTGGGGAACAATTGAACTGTACGTACGCATTTACCCGATCAGCAATACATTGCCAACAAGCCTGTCTTGCTTTATTGGCAGACGATGTGTTCGATTTCCCCCTGAACATTAATTTAAATTCCTCGTAGCTCCGCATAATAATCGTGCATTCTTCTTCAGTAAAGTAAGGTGACCGCGCCATCATTGAAAAATGGTGACGTGTGCTGCAACCTGCCCCTTTTATGTGAACGTGCAAAAACTCCAATTAGGTTAACACAGGTTCAACAAATCAACATCTTATTCAGCGTTGTAGTACCGATTAACACCACTTGAGGAAACCAGGTTTTGTCAACCCCGGTTTAGGAGGTTGACCCTGGGTTACATCTGAGTAAGTTAACCCCGCTTCGTAGTACAGGCCCCAGGACAGAGCTGGACTTCCTGACCAGCTTATTAAGTCTATATTCTATAGTCTATTTCTATATTTATTTATGTTCATTGCATCCTCTACCTGCCACCTTATCGTGGTGGGGAAGTTTGCATACCCGGATGATCCTAGGAGCTATGTTGTCGGGGGCTTTGTGCTCCCTGTAGGGTCTCCCAAGGCAAACAGGTCCTAGGTCAGACTAAGGGCAGTTCAGAACCTCCATGACCAGTAAAAGATCAAGGACCGAGACGTCGCCCGGTATGGCGGAGCCGGGGTCCCACCCTGGAGCCAGGCCTGGGGTTGGGGCTCGCGCGCGAGCGCCTGGTGGTCGGGCCTTAGCCCATGGGGCCCGGCCGGGCTCAGCCCAAAAGAGTGACGTGGGCCCGCCCTCCTGTGGGTTCACCACCTGCAGAGGGGGCCATGGGGGTCGGGTGCAGAGAGGATTGGGTGGCGGTCGAGGGCGGGTGGCCCGGCAGCCCGGTCCATGCTCACAGCCCCTGGCTGTTGGGATGTGGAATGTCACCTTGCTAGGGGGGAAGGAGCCTGAGCTTGTGCGGGAGGTTGAGAGATACCGACTAGAGATAGTCAGGCTCACCTCCACGCACAGCTTGGGCTCTGGTGCCCAACTCCTGGAGAGGGGCTGGACGCTTCATTTTTCTGGCGTCGCCCACGGGGAGAGGTGGAGAGCTGGGGTCGCATTGCTTATTGCTCCCCAGCTCAGTCGCCAAGTGTTGGAGTTCACTCCGGTGAACGAGAGGGTCGCGTCCCTACGCCTTCGGGTCGGGGACAGGTCTCTCACCGTTGTCTCGGCCTACGGGCTCAGCGGCAGTGCAGAGTACCCAACCTTCGTGGAGTCCCTGGGAGGGGTACTAGATAGCGCTCCGTGCGGTCGCAGAGGCAAAAACTCAGGTCTGGGAGGAGTTCGGGGAGGCTATGGAGGAGGACTTTCGGTCGGCCTCGAAGAGATTCTGGCAAACTGTCCGACGCCTCAGGAGGTGGAAGCAGCTCTCCACCTGCACTGTTTACAGTGCGGTCGAGATCAAGCCAATGCTGTTGACCTTTCATCATGAACATGGAGAAATCTGTGCATGAACGGAGTGATGAAAGTGAGCCATGGAAAAAAACCCTCAAAGATCTTGGCTAGGGCCAAAGGCCCGAAGCACTTGGCGGGGGGTCTCGTAGTTGCCCCAACCCCCCCCCCCCCCCCCCCCCCCCCCCCCCAAAAAAATAAATAAATAAAATCTCAAATGCATTCTGGTGCTTCCTCAGGCATTTACCCACCAAACAAAATCTCAAAAAATTATTTTTTGTTCACAGCGTCGATATCACGGTAGAAAGGCCCCGCCATTTTAAGCTGCTTTGTTCCTCTTCATGGTAGCCGCGGAAAGGCTGGACTGAAAGGCGCTGGACGCGCAGGAGCCGAAAATATTGCAGGATTGTGCAAGACACCTAAAAAAACCACTCGTCTGCCGCGGTGGCTGCTATTTCGCTGTATTGTGTTACTAAGCCATATATACTAACTTATAACACAAAACTGTCAAGAGGGGGAATAAATATAAGTGCAAAGATGATTGCATATATAATCAGAGCAGTAAATTTATCAGTCCGTGTCCGCATTGACTCTTCATGTGTGGTTATTTCCACCAGGTGCTGCCACTGATCCACAATGTGAATTCTGCCTTCCAGAACAGCTCTTACAAAAAAAAAAAACAACCGCTGTGGTTGTGATTATTTTTATTTTAACAATATAAACAGTGATTTCTAAATAAATTTTCCAGGCATCCTGTGTACTCTGATGGCAATGTTTTGGCCTCATGTCTTATGATTTTTTTATCAACTATAAACAGTGGTTTCTAAAGAAAAAATAATCACAGCGACAGCAGTTGGTTTTTTCCAGGCGTCCTGCACATCCCTGCGATATTTTCGGCTCTTGCGCCTTTCAGTGTAGCCCACCGCGCACTTATCTGTGACAAATCCAGGTCAACGAGCCGCCAGCGTTAGTCTCCTCTCCTGCTCAGTGGTATCTTAACTGTAGTATAGAGGCTGAACAGGCGAATTAACTTGTTGAACACAAACTTTTATTTGCCAAAACAGAACAGAGCACTCAACACAACACAACTGCAGTTGGGTAACTCTTTTTCTACTTCTTGCTTAAACAGCGGGTTTTAAGCCAACTTGGTGCACCTGCTTGGTGGGGAGTACTGCAAGCATTGTTAACAAAATAAGTTAATGTTAAAGAGCTCTATGTAAACAAGCCACTTTAAATAAAATGAATTCATTTGAATTGTATCCTCTGATAATGTTGGTCAAACTTTTTTTTTAAATAAAGCACTATAGTGTTTCAGATATTTTATATGACCCATTTATTACAGTAGTTTTGTAAGAGGGCATTTCTCTGAGCATAGCTGATAAACCTGCACCCCTGCCTTTACCTTTAACCACAAAGGAACCAAACACTTATGCTAGAAATTTGTTAACTTAATTGGAGAATTTTCAAGATACTTATCAATTATTAATGTCTTTGATAATATATATATATTTGTGTGTGTGTGTGTGTGTGTGTGTGTGTGTGTGTGTGTGTGTGTGTGTGTGTGTGTGTGTGTGTGTGTGTGTGTGTGTGTGTACTCATTGGAGCACCCAGGGGGCTATTCAAATGGGCCAACTAGTAAGACATCACTCCTGAAAACGCTCTTTGGCTTTTCACGTGAGGTAAATCTGCCCTACGATTGATTTGATTTTGGAAAACCATGTGACGGTGAACCAATTCCGATTGGACACTCACATTGCGCACATCACCATACAGCTTCTATGAGGAGTACAAAGATGGCCGATGGCTGGCTCGAAAGTCCGCGGAGTTAACTTTTCAGCAAAAAAAAAGTATGTTTCTGTCTCATATCATTCAAAAGTTATTTATAATTTAGTAAAGTTTGGTCTTAGCCATCATATACGACGGCGTCGGCCCCAGAGGGTTAAACATGCAGATGCTCTGACAGTCGCAAAGATTCTTTGTAGAGATATAATCCCAAGAAACATTGTACCTGAAACATTTTACAGTGATAATGGCATACATTTTGTAAATAAAATCATCCAGCACTTAGCAGATCAATTGAGAATAAATACAAAAACACATTGTGCTTATCATCCTCAAAGTGCAGGTTTAGTGGAAAGAACAAATGGGACAATTAAAAGTAGGCTCAGGAAATGTATGGATGAAACAGGGAAAAAAAATTGGGTTTATTGTTTAGATTTGGTGAAATTATACATGCACATAACACCCAGCTCAGAGACTGGCCTTACGCCATTTGAAATTTTGAACAGCAGGCCCTATAGGTTACCAGACTTACAGAAAATAGCTGAGCCTGATAGTGAAGATGAGGGATTAGTTGACTATATAAGATGAGTGTTGTCCCATAAGAATGTTATACAATCTAACACGATACCAGACTCTCCTGTTTCTGTGCAGGACCCTGAGAATCAGATCCACATTGGTGCTGATAAAGACCATTAAGAGAAAGAACTTGTCATCTCCGAAGTGGGAGCGTCCATTCCAAGTGCTGCTAACCACCCCCTGCAGTGAAAATTGCAGAGAGGTCATCTTGGGTGCATCTATCCCACTGCAAAAGACAAAGATACCTGAAAAATCCTGAACTGGACAAGGAAGATGACGTATAACAGTGTCGGCTGATGGCCTATGGGTCCAGCAACGGCTGGAAGCGCATCTAACAACAGAAAAAGGGTGACCAGAGTGTGATCAGAGAACAAAGACAAAGACCAAAGATGAACCAGATAAGACACCTAAGCTCCATCCAGGGTCCTGAAGCAGACAAGAAACCAGTTAAAACTATCAACACAAGCTAGGATGAGAAGCAGACGGACTACAAGCTTAAAATGGAGCACCGAAGCAGACAGTGACAGGACCAGGAAGAGAAGCCGATGAATCTGAGTCTTTGAGAACAGGAGACAAGGAAGTCCTGTTCTATTCCTGTGTACCTGCGTTTAAAGAATCATCAAGAACAGGACACAGGACAGAGCACATGACACATTATTTTATTTCCAATTGCAGCATGCCTTACATATACTGATGTTAGTACAGATTTATGCATTACATCTGAAGGGAAACAACATAAAAAGAGTTCCTGGTTCCCTCAGTCCCCAAAACCCTGAATTGTTGAACTGAGACTTTGAACTGTCACCTTCAGTCCCTAAGCCCAGAACTGTCAAACTGAAATTCTGAACTGTCACCAAAGAAAGAAGATATCCCCAAGACCAGAACTGTTGTCTCTCTCTCACTAAAAAAAAAAAGAGAGAGAGGGAGAGAGAGACATAACAGGCTGCTCAAAGACTGTTTTAGCTATGGAAAGATTTGCTGCTGTGAGCATGGACCGGGCCGCCGGGCCATCCGCCCTCGACCGCCACCCAATCCTCTCTGCACCCGACCCCCATGGCCCCCTCTGCAGGTGGTGAACCCACAGGAAGGCGGGCCCACTTCGCCCACGTCATTGGGAGGAGGCCCCGGGGAAGACCCAGGACACGCTGGAGGGACTACATCTCTCAGCTGGCTTGGGAACGCCTTGGGGTTCCCCTGGAGGAGCTGGGGGAGGTGTGTGTGAATCGGGAGGTCTGGGCGGCTTTGCTTGAGCTGCTGCCCCCGCCACCGACTCCGAATAAAGCGGAAGAAAATGGCTGGATGGATGGAAGATTTGCTACTAGAGCAGGGTGCAAAGTGCACACTCTACTGATAATAATAACGATTATTGCTATAACTGTGGCATTTACTGTGTGGTGGTATGAAAAAATATATGAACTGCGTTATAATTCAGACCAGAAGAAAGTGAAACCACAAAGTTTTGAGTGGATGTTTGATACGCCACGTAATCCATATCAGATGAACATGTGGTACAGATATGCTAAGTTTTTGGCTAATGGGGTGAATGTGAACAGTGTGTATTCTTTGATGCCTGTTTCTACAACACACCCTCGCATAAAACCACTGCTGCTCCTGAATGTCAGCCTTTTGTTTCCACATGTGGTAGCATCAGCAATCGATCCCATGGTGCTCAATAACTCAGTTTACAGAGATACAGGCTCTTATATAACTACCAAGACACCAAAAAAAACATATCCTTTAAAAATTTCTTACCAGCAGAAGGGTCACTTGAAACGCCTGTGCATACTAATCTTTTCCTTGATCCTGGAACTTGACTCAACTGTTATGCAAACAACCAGCCTTTGTTCCCTGGTCCACTTACTAATTTGGGAAAGCTAGCTAAGCCGTTGTGTGGAGTCAGTTTGGGGCCATGTACTCACTTGTCGGATGGAAGCCTTAATCATACCCAAGCTCCCTATGGGGGAAAATGTATAGATTACTTCCAAGCACCGGACCCGATGGGAACTTATGCTCAAGTGAGCATGTACTGGCTGTGTGGCCCTCCCAGCAGGATGGACAGGCAGATGTGCTCCAATAACCATGGCTCAGCACTCCTACATCGTAGCCAATCCTCTCGACCAGTCATTGCTTTAAGCCTGACTTGGCTCCCCATGACCCCATATGGGGAACAGATGTGCCCCAGGACGCAAAGCTGTGGTCCACAGACCAGAAGGTCCTGCTGTCACTCTTCCCCTGGTAGGGCATGGGCAAGGTCATGCTACGCATGGAGACTCTAAATTACCAATTCAGCTAATTTGAGAACTCCACTGTAGAGGCTCTTAGGGGCATAAGGGTGGAGTTGTCAGCTTTGAGGATCATGGAAATGCAAGATCGAATGGTTTTGGATCAATTAACTGCAGCCTCAGGAGGGGTGTGTGCCATGGTGGGGGAGAGCCGTTGTACATTTGTCCCTGACAACGACTACGATGGTGGATCCATAGGTCTGGTCATCCAGAATGTTATGTGTCGGACGCAGCCCGGAGAACCGACCAGCGTTTGAAGGACCCAGTATAAAATAAGCAGAGCACGGTACAAAGGATAACAGAGTTTAATGAACATAACAGTGCTGTGAAAAAATACAAACAAATAAGTGCGCGGTCTGGCGTGGCGGATTTGCGGTGTGCTCCCAGCAGCACAAAACGGTCCGGAGCCAGAACCAGTTCGGACCCAAGGACCCCGCCGACACCCCCCAGGTGGCCGCGACAAACCGAGTCTGTGAAAGAAGGAATCCTTATGCGAGTCCACACTCAACACACAGAGAGACCACTCAAAGGTGTACAAACAGCAAACACTTCCTGGCTTAATTGCAAATCAGCTTCCCACCCTGCAGGCATAGAACACCCTGTTCACAAAACTCCACTGCAGTGGAAGCTGATTTAAACGACCAACATACAGCTCAATATAATAAAGGTGTGAGGGACACCACATTTACTGACTGTATAAATGTTATTCACAAAATCTAACGTACCTCAGGAAGTGTGCTGACGAGCGTGAGACCTCACCCCCTCCTCTTTCACAGACCATGCATCCACTGATGAGATGGCTCTTGAGATGACGATCTCACCCGTCTGGTCACAAGGTCGAGTCTCTGGCAAATACACACTGTGTACTCCAGTCTTAAATGCCACCATGTTCCAATCCATGTAGATGCACCACAGCTATGAGTCCTGACGAGCCGCAGGTGATCAGCCTCAGGTGATCAGGGTGAGGTCCTGATAAACTCAGCTACACAGCCACTCAGTCCCAAATGCAAGCCACCTGGAAGGAAAAACAAAAGACAGAAACAAAAAGGCAGCCAGGCCCCCCCAGCCATACAACAGTACCCCACCCTCACGGGAAGCCTCCCGGCGACCACACAAACCTGGCCCAGGAGAAACACCCCCCTCCAGGGACCATGGCTGGAAACCGTATCCGCATTCATCTTCCAACAGAATCTTCATCTAACAGAACGGTTGATGTCTTCTCCTCTGGCTGCATCTTTGCCCTTGTTTCTATCAGTCAGTTAGCACAGGTGTGGCCAGGAGTTCTTGAACCTGTGCGGTCAGCCTTTGTCCAACCATGTTCACAGTCTGCTTAGTCATAAAACAAAAAAGACAAACACAAACAACCAAAACACCTCCCCCTCCCCAGGGGACCGTCCCATCAAACCCCGGGAAGAGGAGAAAAGAAAAACACAACCCAAACTTAAGCTTACAAATAAAAATGCTAAAACAAAAGGAGAAAAAAAAAAAACATACAAACAAAACAACCCCAACCCCACCCCCTTGGCGCAGTGGAAACTGGAAGCACGTCCAGTGTCACCAACCGTGACTATACCCCAGAAGCCAACCGGGAGGAGTGCAACAGCGGTTATGGCAGACGGCACAAAACGGCGCCACTCCTCCGACTTCCAAACCAGCCACCAGCTGCGGGTATATCCCACTGCCCCAAACCTCAGCCACGCCGATGGCAGACGGCTCAAAGGTGCGCTGAAGCCGGAGGTGGAACAGGGAATCAACAAACAAAACACCCCCCCCCCCCCCCAGGTGCAGAGGTTACCTGGGAAACGCCCAGCATAACCAAACTGCACCACTCCAGCAACGCCGACACTACGGCTCACACAGCTGGAGCCAGAGGAGAAGAGAGGGAACAAAAAGAAAATACCCCAAACCCCCCCCTCCCCTCCCGGGTGCAGAGGTTACCTGGGAAACGCCCAGCATAACCAAACTGCACAACTCCAGCAACGCCGACTCTACGGCTCACCCGGCTGGAGTCAGAGGAGAAGAGAGGGCATAACAAAAAACAAAACAAAAAAAAGAAAAAACAACCCAATTACCCCCCCCATGACCCCCCAGGGGACCGTCCCATCAAACCCTGGGAGGTGAAACTGAAAGAAATAGACTAACAGACTAACATAAAGTTGCTTGGGTCCTTTTTTTGCTCCAGACAGAACTGCAGGGTCACGACCCCAGACACTAAATAGTGTACAAATAAAAACCCCACACAAAAAAACCAACTCAAAAAACACCCACACAAAATGAACACACACAAAACTAATAAGTGGTTTATACCATCAAGCTCAAACAAATGGAACACACCTGTTCCAACTTAAGAGCTTGACGGTAATGTGACTCAGTCACCAAAAGAGGGAGCCAAAGTGCTAAAAATGAAAAACCCCCTTTGGTAACTGAGAAAACAAACTCATGCTGCCTTTCTGTGCGCAGCTCTGTGTAACACACAACCAAAAATGTGATTTAACTAAATAACACCGGAGCTGACACAACAGACGCAGTAGTTATCTTCATCCGGGGAAACGGGGCTACAACTGTCACACGGGAAGCACAGCGACCCGTGCCACAGAGCTCCGCCGTGCGCGTGCACCCATTACAGACACACTCTTGCAGCTCCCGTTTAAATCTCTTATCCGGTCGGAGCGTGACGCGAAGCCGTCGCCAGTCACACTCCACCACGACCCTCGGATAAGGCACAAACACAGGAACACGGCTGCATGAGCGCTCAAATCAGTATTCAGTAATGGGTTCTCCAACGCGCACCATCCGGGCGGAGAGCACCCGCAACTGATCCGGATAACTTCTGAACGTCTGCTGCCGCCTTCCCGGCGCGTTACCGTCTCTGCTACCGCTGGGTCCGTGATGTTTGGCCAGAGACTACTGTTATGTGTCGGACGCAGCCCGGAGAACCGACCAGCGTTTGAAGGACCCAGTATAAAATAAGCAGAGCACGGTACAAAGAATAACAGAGTTTAATAAACATAACAGTGCTGTGAAAAAATACAAACAAATAAGTGCGCGGTCTGGCGTGGCGGATTTGCGGTGTGCTCCCAGCAGCACAAAACGGTCCGGAGCCAGAACCAGTTCGGACCCAAGGACCCCGCCGACACCCCCCAGGTGGCCGCGACAAACCGAGTCTGTGAAAGAAGGAATCCTTATGTGAGTCCACACTCAACACACAGAGAGACCACTCAAAGGTGTACAAACAGCAAACACTTCCTGGTTTAATTGCAAATCAGCTTCCCACCCTGCAGGCATAGAACACCCTGTTCACAAAACTCCACTGCAGTGGAAGCTGATTTAAACGACCAACATACAGCTCAATATAATAAGGTGTGAGGGACACCACATTTACTGACTGTATAAATGTTATTCACAAAATCTAACGTACCTCAGGAAGTGTGCTGACGAGCGTGAGACCTCACCCCCTCCTCTTTCACAGACCATGCATCAAACCTGGACGTTCTCTGCATCCACTGATGATGAGATGGCTCTTGAGATGACAATCTCACCCGTCTGGTCACAAGGTCGAGTCTCTGGCAAATACACACTGTGTACTCCAGTCTTAAATGCCACCATGTTCCAATCCATGTAGATGCACCACAGCTGTGAGTCCTGACGAGCCGCAGGTGATCAGCCTCAGGTGATCAAGGTGAGGTCCTGATAAACTCAGCTACACAGCGACTCAGTCCCAAATGCAAGCCACCTGGAAGGAAAAACAAAAGACAGAAACAAAAAGGCAGCCAGGCCCCCCCAGCCATACAACACAGAATTTGACATTGTTAAGAAACACTGTGAGTAAGGATTTTATTTCAGGCAATGGCTGGACCTCATGGCTCTTTTCTGGATCATAATATCACATCCTGTTAAAACTGCTTACTCCATTATTGTTCTGCTGGGCTCACTGAGTATTATGATTTGTCGTATAATTCCTCTCGTTTGATCATTAGTTCAACAGATGATTTCCACCACAGTTAATGGCTTGCTGCTAGACTGTGATTACCAGTGGTGTCAAAAGTACACACATTTGTTACTTAAGTAGAAGTATAGATACTGCAGTTTAAAAACACTCTGGTAAAAGTTGAAGTATCAACTTGACCTCTTTACTCAAGTAAAAGTGAAAAAGTATGTGCTCCAAAACCTACTTAAAGTATAAAAGTATAAAGTAACCTTAAAAAAAAAAAAAGAAAAAAAAAAAGGTAGATGCCACTATATGAATTGAAAGATTAATTTAAAAACTGATTCGTTCTACATGTGGCCCAAGACCCAAAACCCAAAATTACCCCCCAACACCACCTGCATGAAAATGTTTCAATTCTAGAAGCTCTGAAATGCAATCTGGGACTATTCCAGACAATAAACTGCAGTGAGTGCAGCATCCATTTAGTGAGAAAAAAAAAAAAACTTTCCTTATTCAGTGTTGTGAAAGTGTCGGTACACGGACCCACAACAGGGGGCGCAATGAACGGACAATGGAGAAAAGTAAAGAACAAGTTTTACTGTTGTGAAAAGAGCACAACTAATACAACAATTAATAATTTGGAGGTGTAAGCCGAAATCTGCTGGTGTCGTGTGGGCAGGCTCGAAGGTAGGAGACGTCCGTCCTAGTCGAACCGGAACCACCCAGATCTCCTCTGCCACCGAAACCCAGAAGTACTGGAACCGCCAAGTCCCGAATTCCCAGGTGGCCACTGCCTTCGCTCGTCGGATCCGGTACTGCTGGCGGGAAAGAGCACAAACACACAGGTAGGAATGCGACCGCACCCAGTAGATGGAGAGGGGCGAAGCCGCCTCCACCTCTTGTTACACTGAAGCAGGAAAGGTGAGTACTTATCCGAGCAAGTTGCTTTCTGTAATCAGCTGTCCTGAAAAGGTTTAGCAAGGTTTATCAGAGTCTTTAGTATACGTTTGCAGAGAAGGATTACCTTAAACTCAAGGCGATATCTCGGCACTGAGGTGGAGACGCCGTCCTACTGATATACCTCCGTGCTGAGTGGAACAGCTGTGTCCAGTGATGGGTGACAGCTGTCACCCAGGCTGCTCCCATAAGGTGGCAGCGCCCTCTGGTGCCTGGAGCCCGCACTCCAGGCAGGACGCCCTCTGGTGGTGGTGGGCCAGCAGTACCTCCTCTTCAGCGGCCCACACAACATTCAGATTCATTCCAGTAGTATTCTGCTCTTACTAGGATGCAGCAGTTTTCTAGTTTGTCAGATAGTTCTGGAGGAAATCACTGAAGAAATTAACACATTGAAAATATGGTTTGACCGAAACAAACTGTCATTAAACTTAAATAAAACAGCGATGAAATGGAGGTGTAAGAGTCACTAGGTGTTCACAGGAAACATTTATTTCTGTATGTATGTATGTTCATTGTTAGTTGCTTTTATATTTTATTTTCTGTTGTGTTTCTATTCAGGTTCTTTTTGTCTCTTTCTCTGAAATTGTATATAATAATTATCATTAGATTATTAATATATAAACAAAAATAAATTTAGAAATATTACAATTTGAAAACAAATGCACCCGAACGTGAAGACAGCTGGAACTGCTTCATGCTAACTTTTAACATTGAAAATGCCATAGACATGCTAACGTGTTAGCGTCGCTCCCATTTTGAAGTTATAAAATACATCTATCAACTGTTTCAGAAGACCATAACAGGTCGGTTTAACATAGAAAAGGTAAATAATACTCACAGAAGTATGCTCTTTAGGGTTTTAGCGGGGGGAAATTAAGCGAAAGAAAGAAAGAATAAACGAAACAATAGGTTGAAGCATTGCTTCAATCTGCAAACCACTGCTTCGACTGGTTCAAAATCCATTCCTTTATCTTCATTGATCCATGTTTCTGATATAGCAATTATGTTATTTTTTTTTTTAAATTGACTTAAATATTCTTTAATGTTGTTAAAGTTTGCATACAGACTTCTGCTGTTGAAATGGATTATTGATAATTTGTTATCCGTTTTAATGATCCGATTAAACTGTTCATCTGTATAATAGCAACAACTGTCATTAATATTTGAGAAGAAATTATTGTCCGGGTCTATATCGTGCTCCAAGTCCAGTACATTGTGGTCTGTGTATTTAAATGTTCTCAGTTCTAGTTTTCCATGATCAGCAATCCTGTGAGTTATATCCTTCTTGTCTCCAGATGTAGATGATGTAGTAGATGAATAGGTTCCTCTGGTCTGTGTCATGGTGTTGTGATGTGTTTGTGTCCTCATACCTTATTGGTCGTATTTGTCCAGTTCCTTGATGTTCCTGATTACCATAACCTTCGCTTTGTTGTGTGGGCCGCTGAAGAGGAGGTACTGCTGGCCCACCACCACTAGAGGGCGCCCTGCCTGGAGTGCGGGCTCCAGGCACCGGAGGGCGCTGCCGCCTTACAGGAGCAGCCAGGATGACAGCTGTCACCCATCACTGGAGACAGCTGATTCCAATCAACAGGGAGGTATATCAGCAGGACGGCATCTCCACCTCATTTGCCGAGATATCGCCTTATCAAAGAGGTAACAATCTCCGCCCAAACATACGTGTGACTATAGTTGTAATTCTTGTTGATTATTTGTAGGACAGCTGACTACCGGACAACATTTGGATAAGTACTCACCTTCCTACACTTCTTGATTGTTGTTGACGAGAGGTGGAGGTGGACTCTCCACCCTCCGTGTTGCTGGGTGCAGCCGCATCCACACCTGACTGTTTCTGTTCCTTGCCAGCAGTACCGGATCCGACGAGCGGAGGCAGTGGCCACCTGGGAATTCGGGACTTGGCGGCTCCAGTATTCCCGGGGTTCGGTGGCAGAGGAAATCGGGTTGGTTCCGGTTCGACTTGGACAGACGTCTCCTATCGTCGAGCCTGCCCACACGACACCGTTGTAATTGAACTCAGTCTCAATATTGTAATCGGTTGTGTTTGTTGTGCCTGTTTCACAACAGTAAAAACAGTGTTATTTGACTCCTCCATTGTCTGTTCATTTGCGCCCCCTGTTGTGGGTCCGTGTTCCTACACTTTCACAACACGCTTGTTCTGGTGTTCCGTTCAGTTTGATGAATGTTTTGCAGTTGGATGTCCATGTCTGTTGAATTTTTCCCTGCTTTTTTAAGAAACGAGCTTTCCTGGCGATGTCTGTGTTTCTTTTGGTCAGATGTTCATTGATGAATATGTTTGTTCCTTTGAGTTTCCGTCCCTGTTTTAACAATGCCATTTTATGTTTTCTGTTGACAAACCTCATTATAACTGCTCGTTTGTCTCCATCCTCTCTCCTGGGCAGGGGGTGGCACGCTTCAATGTTATTACAGTCCATTTGAATACCTTTAGATTGCAGGAAGTCAGCCACCTGTTGTTCCACTGAGCTGGCCTCCTGCTCACTGGCCTCCCCTCCGCTGTCTTCTGACACCGCCCTTGCGTAGGCTCGAGGTTTAATATGAATTCCTGTAATAATAACGTTGTTCATCCTTTTGTACTGTTCCAACTCTGCAACACGGTTCTCCAGGTGCACCAGACGCCGGTCTTTATCGGCATTCTGGATCCGGAGAGCCTTCACTTCTTCCACCAGCTCCATAATGGATTTCTGCTGCATTTTAACAACAGAGATTTCCTCAGACAAAAAGTCCAGGGACTTCTTGATATCGTCTCCCTTCTCCGCCGTCAGTGCCTTCTTCGGACCCATGGTCAGATAAATCCGCGCTGGCACCTCGAGCTTCCGGTGGATGCGCGCTGAGGCGTCAGCGCACATCCACCGGCGCTGAAGCCAAGAGTAACGAGGCTGTTTGTTTTAAAAATGTAAGGAATAGAAAGTACAGATACTTGTGTGAAAATGTAATAAGTAGAAGTCGGAAGTAGGCAGAAAAATAAGTAATGGAGTAAAGTATAGATACCTAAAAAGTGTACTTAAGTACAGTAACAAAGTATTTGTACTTCGATACTTGACACCTCTGGTGATTACATAGTTTTATTGCAGTCTGATGCTGATTCATGTCACCCCATTCAGATGGGAAAAAATGATGGTTAAGTATACTGCTTCCTCTGAGTGTAAGATTTTAATGTTTCTGCAAAGATGACCGGGCCACTGAAAGTCCAGGTATGGAGGTGGTGTCTTTGTTAAATTGAGAATGTAGATATTAATTTTGATAAACAGGGGGAAATGATGGAGAATTGTCAAGCTACTTATCAATTATTAATGTCTTTGATTCTGTCAATCAATCAATCAATTTTATTTATATAGCGCCAAATCACAACAAACAGTTGCCCCAAGGCGCTTTATATTGTAAGGCAAGGCCATACAATAATTACGTAAAAACCCCAACGGTCAAAACGACCCCCTGTGAGCAAGCACTTGGCGACAGTGGGAAGGAAAAACCTTTTAACAGGAAGAAACCTCCAGCAGAACCAGGCTCAGGGAGGGGCAGTCTTCTACTAGGACTGGTTGGGGTTGAGGGAGAGAACCAGGAAAAAGACATGCTGTGGAGGGGAGCAGAGATCAATCACTAATGATTAAATGCAGAGTGGTGCATACAGACCAAAAACAGAAAGAAACACTCAGTGCATCATGGGAACCCCCCAGCAGTCTACGTCTATAGCAGCATAACTAAGGGATGGTTCAGGGTCACCAGCCCTAACTATAAGCTTTAGCAAAAAGGAAAGTTTTAAGCCTAATCTTAAAAGTAGAGAGGGTGTCTGTCTCCCTGATCTGAATTGGGAGCTGGTTCCACAGGAGAGGAGCCTGAAAGCTGAAGGCTCTGCCTCCCATTCTACTCTTACAAACCCTAGGAACTACAAGTAAGCCTGCAGTCTGAGAGCGAAGCGCTCTATTGGGGTGATATGGTACTATGAGGTCCCTGATTATTCAAAACCTTATAAGTAAGAAGAAGAATTTTAAATTCTATTCTAGAATTAACAGGAAGCCAATGAAGAGAGGCCAGTATGGGTGAGATATGCTCTCTCCTTCTAGTCCCCGTCAGTACTCTAGCTGCAGCATTTTGAATTAACTGAAGGCTTTTCAGGGAACTTTTAGGACAACCTGATAATAATGAATTTACAATAGTCCAGCCTAGAGGAAATAAATGCATGAATTAGTTTTTCAGCATCACTCTGAGACAAGACCTTTCTAATTTTAGAGATATTGCATAAATGCAAAAAAGCAGTCCTACATATTTCTTTAATATGCGCATTGAATGACATATCCTGATCAAAAATGACTCCAAGATTTCTCACAGTATTACTAGAGGTCAGGGTAATGCCATCCAGAGTAAGGATCTGGTTAGACACCATGTTTCTAAGATTTGTGGGGCCAAGTACAATAACGTCAGTTTTATCTGAGTTTAAAAGCAGGAAATTAGTGCCTTTAATACCTATGGCATACTCTAATCTCTGTAATAAAATTTTATGGTCAACAGTATCAAAAGCAGCACTGAGGTCTAACAGAACAAGCACAGAGATGAGTCCACTGTCTGAGGCCATACGAGGACTGTCAATAAATTAACGGTCCTTTTTATTTTTTTCAAAAACTATATGGATTTCATGCATATGTTTTCACGTCAGACATGCTTGAACCCTCGTGCGCATGCGTGAGTTTTTCCACGCCTGTCGGTGACGTCATTCGCCTGTGAGCACTCCTTGTGGGAGGAGTCGTCCAGCCCCTCGTCGGAATTCCTTTGTCTGAGAAGTTGCTGAGAGACTGGCGCGTTGTTTGATCAAAATTTTTTCTAAACCTGTGAGACACATCGAAGTGGACATGGTTCGAAAAATTAAGCTGGTTTTCAGTGAAAATTTTAACGGCTGATGAGAGATTTTGAGGTGATTCTGTCGCTTTAAGGACTTCCCACAGTGCGAGACGTCGCTCAGCGCTCTCAGCCGCCGTCGTCAGCCTGTTCAAGCTAAAAACCTCCACATTTCAGGCTCTATTGATCCAGGACGTCGTGAGAGAGAACAGAGAAGTTTCAGAAGAAGTCGGTTTCAGCATTTTATCCGGATATTCCACTGTTAAAGGAGATTTTTTTAATGAAAGACGTGTGGACGGGTCGGCGCGTCAGGACGCAGCCGCCGCGACGCTCCGCCACAGGAAAAACACCTCTGTTGAAAGCCTTAAGGACAAGTTGGAACATGTCCTGCCTGTTAAACAATTTCTCATATACTCACTCCACTGAAAGCCATCAAAAGCCGCCTGGATTTTACAAATGGTTATAAACACGGAGGTGTTTTTCCTGTGCCGCCGCACCGCGTCGGCTGCGTCCCGACGCGCGGATCCGTTTGCACGTCTTTCATTAAAAAAATCTCCTTTAACAGTGGAATATCCGGATAAAATGCTGAAACCGACTTCTTCTGAAACTTCTCTGTTCTCTCACGACGTCCTGGATCAATAGAGCCTGAAATGTGGAGGTTTTTAGCTTGAAACAGGCTGACGACGGCGGCTGAGAGCGCTGAGCGACGTCTCGCACTGTGGGAAGTCCTTAAAGCGACAGAATCACCTCAAAATCTCTCATCAGCCGTTTAAAATTTTCACTGAAAACCAGCTTAATTTTTCGAACCGTGTCCACTTCGATGTGTCTCACAGGTTTAGAAAAAATTTTGATCAAACAACGCGCCAGTCTCTCAGCAACTTCTCAGACAAAGGAATTCCGACGAGGGGCTGGACGACTCCTCCCACAAGGAGTGCTCACAGGCGAATGACGTCACCGACAGGCGTGGAAAAACTCACGCATGCGCACGAGGGTTCAAGCATGTCTGACGTGAAAACATATGAATGAAATCCATATAGTTTTTGAAAAAAATAAAAAGGACCCTTACTTTATTGACAGCCCTCGTAAGAAGATCATTTGTAACCTTCACTAATGCTGTTTCTGTACTATGATGAATTCTAAAACCTGACTGAAACTCTTCAAATAGACCATTCCTCTGCAGATGATCAGTTAGCTGTTTTACAACTACCCTTTCAAGAATTTTTGAGAGAAAAGGAAGGTTGGAGATTGGCCTATAATTAGCTAAGATAGCTGGGTCAAGTGATGGCTTTTTAAGTAATGGTTTAATTACTGCCACCTTAAAAGCCTGTGGTACATAGCCAACTAACAAAGATAGATTGATCATATTTAAGATCGAAGCATTAAATAATGGTAGGGCTTCCTTGAGCAGCCTGGTAGGAATGGGGTCTAATAAACATGTTGATGGTTTGGATGAAGTAACTAATGAAAATAACTCAGACAGAACAATCGGAGAGAAAGAGTCTAACCAAATACCGGCATCACTGAAAGCAGCCAAAGATAACGATACGTCTTTGGGATGGTTATGAGTAATTTTTTCTCTAATAGTTAAAATTTTATTAGCAAAGAAAGTCATGAAGTCATTACTAGTTAAAGTTAATGGAATACTCGGCTCAATAGAGCTCTGACTCTTTGTCAGCCTGGCTACAGTGCTGAAAGGAAACCTGGGGTTGTTCTTATTTTCTTCAATTAGTGATGAGTAGTAAGATGTCCTAGCTTTACGGAGGGCTTTTTTTATAGAGCAACAGACTCTTTTTCAAGGCTAAGTGAAGATCTTCTAAATTAGTGAGACGCCATTTCCTCTCCAACTTACGGGTTATCTGCTTTAAGCTGCGAGTTTGTGAGTTATACCACGGAGTCAGGCACTTCTGATTTAAAGCTCTCTTTTTCAGAGGAGCTACAGCATCCAAAGTTGTCTTCAATGAGGATGTAAAACTATTGACGAGATACTCTATCTCCCTTACAGAGTTTAGGTAGCTACTCTGCACTGTGTTGGTATATGGCATTAGAGAACATAAAGAAGGAATCATATCCTTAAACCTAGTTACAATGCTTTCTGAAAGACTTCTAGTGTAATGAAACTTATTCCCCACTGCTGGGTAGTCCATCAGAGTAAATGTAAATGTTATTAAGAAATGATCAGACAGAAGGGAGTTTTCAGGGAATACTGTTATGTCTTCAATTTCCATACCATAAGTCAGAACAAGATCTAAGATATGATTAAAGTGGTGGGTGGACTCATTTACATTTTGAGCAAAGCCAATTGAGTCTAATAATAGATTAAATGCAGTGTTGAGGCTGTCATTCTCAGCATCTGTGTGGATGTTAAAATCGCCCACTATAATTATCTTATCTGAGCTAAGCACTAAGTCAGACAAAAGGTCTGAAAATTCACAGAGAAACTCACAGTAACAACCAGGTGGACGATAGATAATAACAAATAAAACTGGTTTTTGGGACTTCCAATTTGGATGGACAAGACTAAAAGTCAAGCTTTCAAATGAATTAAAGCTCTGTCTGGGTTTTTGATTAATTAATAAGCTGGAATGGAAGATTGCTGCTAATCCTCCGCCTCGGCCCGTGCTACGAGCATTCTGGCAGTTAGTGTGACTCGGGGGTGTTGACTCATTTAAACTAACATATTCATCCTGCTGTAACCAGGTTTCTGTAAGGCAGAATAAATCAATATGTTGATCAATTATTATATCATTTACTAACAGGGACTTAGAAGAGAGAGACCTAATGTTTAATAGACCACATTTAACTGTTTTAGTCTGTGGTGCAGTTGAAGGTGCTATATTATTTTTTCTTTTTGAATTTTTATGCTTAAATAGATTTTTGCTGGTTATTGGTGGTCTGGGAGCAGGCACCGTCTCTACGGGGATGGGGTAATGAGGGGATGGCAGGGGGAGAGAAGCTGCAGAGAGGTGTGTAAGACTACAACTCTGCTTCCTGGTCCCAACCCTGGATAGTCACGGTTTGGAGGATTTAAGAAAATTGGCCAGATTTCTAGAAATGAGAGCTTTTCCATCCAAAGTGGGATGGATGCCGTCTCTCCTAACAAGACCAGGTTTTCCCCAGAAGCTTTGCCAATTATCTATGAAGCCCACCTCATTTTTTGGACACCACTCAGACAGCCAGCAATTCAAGGAGAACATGCGGCTAAACATGTCACTCCCGGTTCGATTGGGGAGGGGCCCAGAGAAAACTACAGAGTCCGACATTGTTTTTGCAAAGTTACACACCGATTCAATGTTCATTTTAGTGACTTCCGATTGGCGTAACCGGGTGTCATTTCTGCCGACGTGAATTACAATCTTACCAAATTTACACTTAGCCTTAGCCAGCAGTTTCAAATTTCCTTCAATGTCGCCTGCTCTGGCCCCCGGAAGACAACTGACTATGGATGCTGGTGTCGCTAACTTCACATTTCTCAAAACAGAGTCGCCAATAACCAGAGTTTGATCCTCAGCGGGTGTGTCGTCGAGTGGGGAAAAACGGTTAGAAATGTG
This sequence comes from Thalassophryne amazonica, assembly GCF_902500255.1. Classification (NCBI taxonomy): domain Eukaryota; kingdom Metazoa; phylum Chordata; class Actinopteri; order Batrachoidiformes; family Batrachoididae; genus Thalassophryne; species Thalassophryne amazonica. Next base: position 110,011,037 of record NC_047113.1, read on the forward strand.
AACGGGTTGGCGGTGTACACGGGGCTTCTGTTTAGAACTACGCTTCCTCCTCACAGTCACCCAGTCGGCCTGCTTTCCCGGCTGCTCGGGATCTGCCAGAGGGAAACTAACGGCGGCTAAGCTACCTTGGTCCGCACCGACTACAGGGGCCTGGCTAGCTGTAGAATTTTCCATGGTGCGGAGCCAAGTCTCCAATTCGCCCAGCCTGGCCTCCAAAGCTACGAATAAGCTACACTTATTACAAGTACCATTACTGCTAAAGGAGGCCGAGGAATAACTAAACATTTCATACCCAGAGCAGAAAAGTGCGGGAGAGACAGGAGAAGCCGCCATGCTAAACCAGCTAAGAGCTAGTAGCTGCGCTAAGCTAGCGGATTCCTAAAAACACACAAAGTGAATAATGTGTAAATAATTTAGATTTAGAGGCGATTCAGCAGAGGGAGTGCTTTAGTTAAGGCACGTGAAGATTACACTGTGAAACAAATCGTTATCTAGTTAACTAGATCAATCTAACTGCGCAGATTAAACAGCTAACAGATACAGCAAAACACCGCTGTGCTCCGGAACAGGAAGTGATACAATACCGCAGTGAGAGCCTGTCTTTGATCCTGTCTTTGATTGTGTCTTATTGTTACGGATTTTATATATATATATATATATATATATATATATGTTATCACTGTTAAACATTTGTACCTTCGTCTTCTTTCTTATGAAAACGGTGTTGTGCTGTTTGCACTAACCCTGAGAATGTATGTGTTATTCAACCTTGTTTTAGCATGCTGGGGTCAATCTGAACTGGAATAAAGGGCTGGATGTACTTATTATTATAATATAACTTTGTTTTTGCAGCCTCTAACAACTGGGAGTAAGAGAACGTTTTGACTGTTGTGATGTGGTGCTTAGTGTGAAGGAGTGTGAAGGACAGGACACTTCAGGCAGATGCAGAACAGCTGATAACTGCAACAGACGAACGAGATGTGCTGACCTGTGTAAAAGAAAGTGTTCGTCCTTACAGCTGCACTTATTGACGTATGCGTTTATGTTACGGGAAGAAACTTGTCTTGCGTCATCACCCCCACCCTTAGGACAAGTTTTTTGTTTATGTGATGAGGGTGTCTCTTAATAAAAAGAGCGGAAAAGCAGGCCAGACTTTAGTGTAGCCTTGGTGTACAGCCTGACTGCACTCCGCGCGTAAAATTTGACTTTCTGTCTCACTGGTGTTTCTTGACTCTGTTTGTCTTGTTAAAGGTTTTAAAAATGTTTGGAGGAGAAAATACCCAACATTGACTGGGGGCTACGTCCGGGATCTCAACAATACCGGAGGTGTCCGGCGGGGGTCGCCAAGTCCAGACGTAAATCCTTGGCCAAGGTCCGATCGATTGATCGTGTCTGCAATTGTCGACCACCGCTGGCATCGTCTGGTTGACGAGATTTTCCCGAAGAAGACAGACAGGAAGTCGAGTCAGTGAGTAAAATTTCTTTGTAACAGTACTGAGTGAGTGGTGATCAGATCACATAAACAGTTAAATTCCGCAAGCGATGATACAGAATCGTCTGTTAATGCAAAGCAGTTAAACTCTGTAAGGAGGGTGCGGACTCCTCTGTTTATATACGCGTACCGGTAGGGGATAAAAGTGATCACATAAAACAGTTAACTCCGTAAACGATGATACAGAATCGTCTGTTAATGAAACACAGTTAAACTCTGTAAGGAGGGCGGACTTCTCTACGGTTGCGAGGGACGCACGTAGTTAAATTCCGGAAGGAGGATACGGACTCCTCTGTTTTAATACGTAAAGGAAATCCGGGTAGAAATACGTGCACTGTAAAAAGCAGTTAAATCTGGCAGGGACGGCGGAGTCCCCTAATGCAGGACATTAGTTAAATTTCACGGGAGGGCGAGCTCCCCTGGGCTAAGAATACGCGTACGATTATTAAAAGTGTTTTTATGTGTAAATAGTGTTTTGTGTAAGTGTAAATAACTGTGTGAAAGTGTAATACTTTGGACAACGTTAGTGACAACCGTGTGTGTGGAAGCAGAGGCAAGTGATTCCGCTTCCTACGGGGAGGTGAAAGGAATCAACCACACAACGGCAAATTAATTGTCACGTCCAAAGAAAGTGTGAAAACTTCCGATTTAGAACACCCTAGGTGTGCCCCCGTCTGAAGTCCAAATTATAACAAGGGATAATAAAAATGGGGGGTAAGACGTCTAAAATAAGGAAAATTTATCAACTGACGACTGGAAATTTATGGAAGCAAAAAAATCCAAAAGCAACAAAGAAATTGGAGACCTGGATAAATAAACATGACTTTGACGGACGACTGAACCTGATCAGTATACAGAAGCTAAAGAAGGAGTTAGAACAGCAACATAAAGGTGATGAGAAAAAGATGCAGAAAGTAGGGGCAGATTTAGTGGCATTTTGGGAGGAGGAAGCAGAGAACAGACAGAAGGGAGCAGAGAAGCGACGATTAGAGAAAGCAAGGAAAAAGAAAGTTGTAGGTAAGGCAGAAGAAGATGTGATAATTCAGCACAGAGAACCAGAACAGCCTCAACAACCACCGCCAGCTGGATCGTCGGTGACAACAACACCTTTATATCCTCCTCTACCAGAGGATGACGATGTACCGCCACCACAGTGTGATTTGGCAGTAAAACCTAAGGTAAAAAGTGAAAAACCAGAAAAACCACAAACACGCAGTTAAGCGAAAGTGCCTACAGCCCCTCCCATGGTGGAACACAGTGACCAGGGAGGTGCCTATCCTATGATAGAAGTACCAAATCCTCGTGCAGGAACAGCAGGACATCGATCAACCATGCTCGTATATCGAACATGGAATGCTGATGATATCAAAGCAGCAGTCGACATGATACCATCGCCACATGTCACAAGGCACTGCGCTGCGGTGGTTTGAATCATATTTGTCTAATAGATTACAATTTGTTCATGTAAATGGGGAATCTTCTTCACAGACTAAAGTTAATTATGGAGTTCCACAAGGTTCTGTGCTAGGACCAATTTTATTCACTTTATATATGCTTCCCTTAGGCAGTATTATTAGACGGTATTGCTTAAATTTTCATTGTTACGCAGATGATACCCAGCTTTATCTATCCATGAAGCCAGAGGACACACACCAATTAGCTAAACTGCAGGATTGTCTTACAGACATAAAGACATGGATGACCTCTAATTTCCTGCTTTTAAACTCAGATAAAACTGAAGTTATTGTACTTGGCCCCACAAATCTTAGAAACATGGTGTCTAACCAGATCCTTACTCTGGATGGCATTACCCTGACCTCTAGTAATACTGTGAGAAATCTTGGAGTCATTTTTGATCAGGATATGTCATTCAAAGCGCATATTAAACAAATATGTAGGACTGCTTTTTTGCATTTACGCAATATCTCTAAAATTAGAAAGGTCTTGTCTCAGAGTGATGCTGAAAAACTAATTCATGCATTTATTTCCTCTAGGCTGGACTATTGTAATTCATTATTATCAGGTTGTCCTAAAAGTTCCCTAAAAAGCCTTCAGTTAATTCAAAATGCTGCAGCTAGAGTACTGACGGGGACTGGAAGGAGAGAGCATATCTCACCCATATTGGCCTCTCTTCATTGGCTTCCTGTTAATTCTAGAATAGAATTTAAAATTCTTCTTCTTACTTATAAGGTTTTGAATAATCAGGTCCCATCTTATCTTAGGGACCTCATAGTACCATATCACCCCAATAGAGCGCTTCGCTCTCAGACTGCAGGCTTACTTGTAGTTCCTAGGGTTTGTAAGAGTAGAATGGGAGGCAGAGCCTTCAGCTTTCAGGCTCCTCTCCTGTGGAACCAGCTCCCAATTCAGATCAGGGAGACAGACACCCTCTCTACTTTAAGATTAGGCTTAAAACTTTCCTTTTTGCTAAAGCTTATAGTTAGGGCTGGATCAGGTGACCCTGAACCATCCCTTAGTTATGCTGCTATAGACGTAGACTGCTGGGGGGTTCCCATGATGCACTGTTTCTTTCTCTTTTTGCTCTGTATGCACCACTCTGCATTTAATCATTAGTGATCGATCTCTGCTCCCCTCCACAGCATGTCTTTTTCCTGGTTCTCTCCCTCAGCCCCAACCAGTCCCAGCAGAAGACTGCCCCTCCCTGAGCCTGGTTCTGCGGGAGGTTTCTTCCTGTTAAAAGGGAGTTTTTCCTTCCCACTGTAGCCAAGTGCTTGCTCACAGGGGGTCGTTTTGACCGTTGGGGTTTTACATAATTATTGTATGGCCTTGCCTTACAATATAAAGCGCCTTGGGGCAACTGTTTGTTGTGATTTGGCGCTATATAAAAAAAATTGATTGATTGATTGATTGATGTCGACATTGAGGGATTTATGCAGGATATAGAAAACATTAGAAGTTCTTACCACCTTAGTGGACCTGAAGTCCAACAGGTGTGGATGAAAGCATGTGGCCCTAAATGGAGTCAGATACGCGGAGACTGGAATCCTGCAGACCAGGATGGCGTACCATTGCCACATGATGATCCAGTCTTGAAAACAAGAGTGGAAGCTATGATTACACGTGCAAAAGGTGTGTTAGGACCAAAGATAAATTATACTGAAATTACCAGGACAACTCAGAAAGAAGGAGAGCCATGGACAGAGTTTAGATGCAGATTTGAGAGTGTATTTAGAGTCCATAGTGGCATATTGCCAGGAACACCAGTGTATGAAAACAAATTGAAAAATATTTCACCTGTGAAGCTGACAATGACCGATTTGATTCATGATGGCAACTCAACAGCTGTCATAACAGTAACAGGTGCCACTGAAGATGTTTTAAAATTGAGATTCACAGGTATGCCATTACATGTGTCACTTTGTAAGCCATATTTGACAGAATGGCAAGAATTGGGACTGACAGTCATAACAGCTTTGTTAGCCACTGATTGGAGCAGAGTTGGACCACGAACGGAGTTCAGTCCATCAACTAAATTGTATAAAGTGCCAGTTAATGTCTCATTGGTGCTGACAGCTGGAACACATATTGATGTGTCCACTTCACAATCCTGAGTGTTTCAGTTGAGTCCTGACGAAGATGATCTTCTCTCTTCTGTACCATCAGGATTGTGGACAACAGGTCCTTCAGACGTAGGACTGATAAAAAAATGCACAACCTGTAGTTATAAGACCAAAAACAGAATACAGACCATGTGTAAGACAGTATCCATTGAAACCTGATGCAATTGAAGGAATCAGGCCAGTAATAGAGAATTTATTAACAGCAGGAGTAATAGTGCCATGTCCAGATTCACCATGTAACGCACCCATATTTCCTGTAAAAAAGGCTCCGCCCTCAGTGGGGTGGAGAATGATTCAAGATCTGCAGGCAGTAAATGCTGCTGTGATTAAAAGAGCACCATGTGTTCCAGATCCACACACCTTGTTAAATTCGCTGAGACCAAATTCTAATAGTTTCTCAGTAATTGACATAAGTAATGCATTTTTCTCTGTGCCAGTACACCCAGATAGTCAATTCTGGTTTGCTTTTACCTTTAAAGGACAACGATATACATTCACCAGATTACCGCAGGGTTACGCAGAGAGCCCAACTATTTATTCTCAAGTCATGTCAGCATGTTTAGCCAATTTCGTTCCACCGGCAGATAGCCAACTATTAATGTATGTTGATGACATTTTGATTGCCTCTGACACACGAGAAAACTGCATAACTGACACAGTAGCATTATTATGTTTCTTATTTGACAATGGCCACAAAGTGAGTAAAAACAAAGTTCAGTTGTGTAGGGATAAAGTAAAATATTTAGGACATGAATTATCAGCCACAGGGCGCACGATCCTGTCTGACAGGAAGGAAGCAATTTTGCACGCTCCAAAACCACAAACCAAAAAGCAGATGATGTCATTTCTTGGACTGACTAATTACTGCAGGGCATGGATTCCCTGTTATGCAGAATTGACTAGTCCACTTTCTGATTTGATGTACAAGGATGATATTTCAATGTCAACCGTGTTGGAATGGAACAAAGATGCTGAGGAAGCCTTTGTAAAAGTAAAACAAACATTAGTGTCATCCACAGTTTTGGCACTACCAGATTATAGTAAACCATTCATTCAAACAGTTGATTGTAAGAATAAGTTCATGACTAGTGTTTTGGTTCAAGTGTATGGCTCAAAATTGAGGCCAGTTGCCTACTACTCATCTAAATTGGATGCAGTGGCAAGTGCTTTACCACCATGCGTACAGGCTGTTGTTGCAGCCTCTATGGCTGTTCAAAGTAGCAGTAATGTTGTTCTATTCCATCAGCTGACATTGAAAGTTCCACATGCAGTTTCTGCACTTCTGTTGCAGACAAACATGAGCCTTTTGTCCCCAGCAAGACATCTTTCGTGTATGTCCTTGCTATTATCACAACCACACCTTACGGTAGAGCGCTGTACAACATTGAATCCCTCCACATTGATACCTTTACCTGAGGTTGGTGAGCCGCACAATTGTCTTGATGTAGCTACGGTCTGTACGAAAGCACGCCCAGACTTCCAGGACACACCCATCCCAAACAGTACAATTGTGTATGTGGATGGTTCTTCCACTAAAAACGCTTATGGACAAACACAATCTGGATATGCTGTTGTCACAAATTCAGAAGTATTGGATTCTATTTCGTTGCCATCATCATTCTCAGCGCAAGCAGCTGAATTAGTAGCGCTAACGGCAGCTTGTCATTTATTTAAAGGAAAGGCTGTAACAAATTATACAGACAGCCAGTATGCTTTCAGCACAGTGCATGTGTTTGCAAAATTGTGGAAAGAGCGTGGAATGGTGACATCATCTGGAAAACCGGTGACTCATGCCACTCTGTTAACAGCACTACTGAAAGCTGTGCAGTTACCACAGAACATTGCTGTATGCAAATGTGCGGCTCACACCAAAGGCTCTGATATAGTTTCTGGTATAGTTTCAAAAGGAAATGATTTTGCTGACAGAGCAGCAAAGGAAGCAGCAGCAGCTTCTTCTATTTTTGTTGTACAGGAAACCACTCCAGATTTGCATTTAGGTCATACACTGCTTGCTGACATGCAACAGCAGGCAACTGACAGAGAAAAACAAATGTGGATAACTAAAGGGGCTACGTATGCAAATGATTTGTACGTATGGCCACAAAAGAAACCCATATTGCCAAAAAAAATATGTTTAAATGGGCAGCTATTATGAGCCATGGCGTGACGCATGTCTCATCAGGGGGTATGATATCGCAATTGCAATCTATTTTTTGTCTTTATGGGTTCGATGCATATGCAAAACAGCATTGTAGAGCATGCATGACATGTGCAAAACACAATTCACAAGGCAATTTGAGACCCCAAGAGGCAAATTTCCAACACCACAATATCCCTTTCAAGTGATTCACATGGATTATATACAGCTGAGTAAACATGAAGGGAAGGAATTTTGTTTAGTCGTAATTGATGCCTTCTCAAAATGGGTAGAATTGTTCCCTACAAAACATGCAGATGCACTTACAGTGGCTAAGGCATTGTGCAAAGACATCATTCCACGATTTGGAATACCAGAAACAGTTTATTCAGATAATGGAGCCCATTTTGTTAATACAATAGTGCAATACGTAGGAGAAGCGCTACAGGTTAATCTCAAAAATCATTGTGCTTATCATCCACAAAGTGCCGGATTAGTGGAAAGGACAAAGGGCACAATAAAAATAAGATTAAGGAAATGTATAGAAGAGACAAAACGAACCTGGATTGAATGTTTGGACCTAGTAAAAATTGTATATGAGAATAACACCAACACCATCAGGGTTAACACCATTTGAGATACTTTATGGACGACCATATCGTCTACCAATTTTGACATGGATACTAAAACAGCAGATGAGGAACAAACATTAGCAAATTTTATGAAAAAGATATTAACACAGAAAGAGCTAACTTAAACACATATACTGCAGAATAATTTTGATCTTCCACAGGACGGCCTTCCAGTAGTCTAGCCAGGAGACTGGGTGTTCATCAGAGTGATTAAGAGGAAGAACTGGTCCAGTCCTCGTTGGGAAGGTCCATACCAAGTGCTGTTAACAACACCAACTGCAGTAAAGATAGCGGAGAGATCAACGTGGATACATCACTGTAAGATACAGCGTGTGTTGGCGGCCTCCACAGTGTAAGGGGAAGTCTGGCTACAAAGGGAGTCTATTTAATTAGCAATAGATTGTCTCAATGCCAGTGAAGCAGGGAGATCCTTGCACTATTAGGTGAGGTGGTTAACAACACTGTATCCTAGCAATCATGACTGAACTACAGCAGACCCCGCTGCCGGACTGTTGGTAGGGCAGCCGGTTGCGTTGTGATCTTAGTGTGTTTCGTGCTCCTCGGATTCCTGGCCTGGTGGTTGACCCAAGAATTGCAGCTCACTGTGGACCGAGCCAGAGAACAACGCAAGCAACGTCAGAAGAGGTTTATTCATAATGTGAATGAGACAGATGGACACCCTCATATATACCATACTAATTTGTGGTACAGAGATGTTCATTTATTGGCTATGGAATTACGTTACTAATTGTTATGTTTGTTCGCAAATACCTATATCCTCAACACACCCAGCTCTGACGGCTAAACCGTACCCTGCTAGGGTGACAGAATGTCTTATCATACGGATGCATAATCAAACTGTATTTCGGGGGCAGTTCTAACACCACTTGCCTCAGTGCAACCACTTATATGATAGGGATTTCAACAGAGGACGTACAAGCGTGCCCAAGTGCTGCTCCATTGACTAGACTGAAGGGAAACGAAAAAATATCATCACGTTAAATTGTCATCACAACGGCCATTCCCAATTTGCTTTTACGGGACAGGGAATAAAACTGTAGGTAAAATTAAGAAACGTCTGTGTACCCAAACGTATGTTTTATCAAATAATTTAAGCCTAACCAAAACATAATATGTGGATGGTACTTATCTTCATCACATTGGACGGGGATGTAATTATACAGGCTCCTGTCCATGGGGAACGGATGAATCATGTGCTTATGTTAGTAAGTTTTTGCTACCACCTGTAAATGGTACTCCGGTGTATGATGACATCTATTGGCTTTGTGGTTTCAGACTGCACATGAGTCTCCCACCAAATTGGGGTGGTGTGTGTGCACCTACCCAGGTGACTGACCATACATATGTGGTAGGACCTCCACAGAGAAGAATGGCAGCACCAGACGGAGGAGATTGATATACCCAGATGTGTTACCACATGATCACATGTGGGGCTCGGATGTACTAAAGGACCAAAAAATTGTGGTCTGTAGGAGATAAAACAGCACATTCATTGTTCCCCTGGATAGGAGTGGAAAAAATTCAGTAATGATTGAAACTCTGAATTATCGATTGGGTCTGTTCATGAATGTAACTAAAAAAATAGTAGCAGCTCAAAACACTGAAATAGATGCTTTACGTACCATGGTGATGCAAAATCGCATGGTTTTAGACTTGCTTACTGGTTCACAGGGAGGAGTTTGTGTTCTGCTGAACACAACATGCTGTACTTTCATCCCAGACTCCATTCATTCAGTGGATATGCAGGACGCATTGGAAGAGCTGAATAAACTTCGTGATGCAATGCATAAAGACACCCTAGCCGTGAACCGGTGGAATCCCTGGTCCTGGTTGACTTCAGGACCATGTTGGCAGTTACTATTGAAAATGGTGACACCAGTTATTATAGTCCTAATTCTGATTGGACTTTGCATGTGTTGTGTGATCCCTTATATCAAAACAATGGTTGGCAAAATGGTGTCAAATACATTTGTACAGTGTAATCTGGCCTTCCAACAAACTATGCCAAAATATCAAGCATTGAAACAGTCAGACCTTAGTGGAGAAAACTATAATGACTGTACTGAGAATTATGATGATATTGAAAAGCTCACAACTCCAGTTCAAGCTTGAACTGTTGACGTGATGAGTTAACACACTCTTAGCCTATGAAGCTTTAGCTGAAAAAGTAATAAGACAAGTGGTGTAGTCGAATAATACAGAAAAACGGTTCATTTATACCAGTCAGCCGAAGTGATGTATGGTGGTGGTGTGGTGATAACAGAATCTTTGACAGACTGCCACGAAATGTGTCAGGTTATTGTGCATTAATATCATTATTGTTACCCATGACCCCTGAAGACGTTACGACATATGCAGCCTCTCTTATTCCTGAGGATTGGCAGAAAGGCATAGCCAGACATAGAGTAAAAAGAGATTGGAAAGGAGTAGGAAATACACAATAGGAGTCCCCAGAGGAGTGCCTGACGAGTATAAACTGGTTGATCAAATAGCAGCTGGATTCGAATCTTCCATCTGTTGGTGGTGTTCAATTAATAAAAACGTGGACAGAATAAACTAAGTTAATAAACTAACTAACTAAGCTGGGTGATGCCTACTATATGTTAACTATATATTATATTATAACTATATGTTTAACAGGCGATAAACAGGTGGGAAATGTTAAGGATTTTATATATATATATATATATATATATATATATGTTATCACTGTTAAACATTTGTACCTTCGTCTTCTTTCTTATGAAAACGGTGTTGTGCTGTTTGCACTAACCCTGAGAATGTATGTGTTATTCAACCTTGTTTTAGCATGCTGGGGTCAATCTGAACTGGGAATGAAGGGCTGGATGTACTTATTATTATAATATAACTTTGTTTTCGCAGCCTCTAACAACTGGGAGTAAGAGAACGTTTTGACTGTTGTGATGTGGTGCTTAGTGTGAAGGAGTGTGAAGGACAGGACACTTCAGGCAGATGCAGAACAGCTGATAACTGCAACAGACGAACGAGATGTGCTGACCTGTGTAAAAGAAAGTGTTCGTCCTTACAGCTGCACTTATTGACGTATGCGTTTATGTTACGGGAAGAAACTTGTCTTGCGTCATCACCCCCACCCTTAGGACAAGTTTTTTGTTTATGTGATGAGGCCGTCTCTTAATAAAAAGAGCGGAAAAGCAGGCCAGACTTTAGTGTAGCCTTGGTGTACAGCCTGACTGCACTCCGCGCGTAAAATTTGACTTTCTGTCTCACTGGTGTTTCTTGACTCTGTTTGTCTTGTTAAAGGTTTTAAAAATGTTTGGAGGAGAAAATACCCAACACTTATATACACTCAACAAAAATATAAACGCAACACTTTTGGTTTTGCTCCCATTTTGTATGAGATGAACTCAAAGATCTAAAACTTTTTCCACATACACAATATCACCATTTCCCTCAAATATTGTTCACAAACCAGTCTAAATCTGTGATAGTGAGCACTTCTCCTTTGCTGAGATAATCCATCCCACCTCACAGGTGTGCCATACCAAGATGCTGATTAGACACCATGATTAGTGCACAGGTGTGCCTTAGACTGCCCACAATAAAAAGCCACTCTGAAAGGTGCAGTTTTATCATACAGCACAATGCCACAGATGTCGCAAGATTTTAGGGAGCGTGCAGTTGGCATGCTGACAGCAGGAATGTCAACCAGAGCTGTTGCTCGTGTATTGAATGTTCATTTCTCTACCATAAGCCATCTCCAAAGGCGTTTCAGAGAATTTGGCAGTACATCCAACCAGCCTCACAACCACAGACCACGTGTAACCACACCAGCCCAGGACCTCCACATCCAGCATGTTCACCTCCAAGATCGTCTGAGACCAGCCACTCGGACAGCTGCTGAAACAATCGGTTTGCATAACCAAAGAATTTCTGCACAAACTGTCAGAAACCGTCTCAGGGAAGCTCATCTGCATGCTTGTCGTCCTCATCGGGGTCTCGACATGACTCCAGTTTGTCGTCGCAACTGACTTGAGTGGGCAAATGCTCACATTCGCTGGCGTTTGGCACGTTGGAGAGGTGTTCTCTTCACGGATGAATCCCGGTTCACACTGTCCAGGGTAGATGGCAGACAGCGTGTGTGGCATTGTGTGGGTGAGCGGTTTTCTGATGTCAGTGTTGTGGATCGAGTGGCCCATGGTGGCGGTGGGGTTATGGTATGGGCAGGCGTCTGTTATGGACGAAGAACACAGGTGCATTTTATTGATGCCATTTTGAATGCACAGAGATACCTTGACGAGATCCTGAGGCCCATTGTTGTGCCAACATCCAAGAACATCACCTCATGTTGCAGCAGGATAATGCACGGCCCCATGTTGCAAGGATCTGTACACAATTCTTGGAAGCTGAAAATGTCCCAGTTCTTGCATGGCCGGCATACTCACCGGACATGTCACCCATTGAGCATGTTTGGGATGCTCTGGACCGGCGTATACGACAGCGTGTACCAGTTCCTGCCAATATCCAGCAACTTTGCACAGCCATTGAAGAGGAGTGGACCAACATTCCACAGGCCACAATTGACAACCTGATCAACTCTATGTGAAGGAGATGTGTTGCACTGCATGAGGCAAATGGTGGTCACACCAGGTACTGACTGGTATCCCCCCCCAATAAAACAAAACTGCACCTTTCAGAGTGGCCTTTTATTGTGGACAGTCTAAGGCACACCTGTGCACTAATCATCGTGTCTAATCAGCATCTTGGTATGGCACACCTGTGAGGTGGGATGGATTATCTCAGCAAAGGAGAAGTGCTCACTATCACAGATTTAGACTGGTTTGTGAACAATACTTGAGGGAAATGGTGATATTGTGTATGTGGAAAAAGTTTTAGATCTTTGAGTTCATCTCATACAAAATGGGAGCAAAACCAAAAGTGTTGCGTTTATATTTTGTTGAGTATATATACATATATATATATATATATATATATATATATATATATATATATATATATATATATATATATATATATATATATATATATATACACGTGATTTCACTTAATATTACTCTTTGAGTTAATCACTGAACTGCTAAAGTAATCATTAAACTGCTCACATGGGAAGATGAACTTTTGCTCACATGAGAAGTGTGAGAGTGTAGGCCATGTTTTTCCTAAGCACAGATATACATTTTAATTAACAGTCCAGCCTTGAGCAGAGAGCCATGTGACCTGTACACCAGCTCAGGGCTGACGCTGTTTTCTTCATGTTATGAGAAGACTTATATCTGTCTGTGAACAGACCGTGAGACTGGAGGTGGAGAGCCATAACAATTTTTCATATTGATGTGAGAACAGATTACGAGTCCCCGCTGTGTTTTTGTATATAGTCTCTTCCATATGTCTGTATGCAACTTTGTTTCAATAAATACAGGAGGTAAGGGGGCAGGCGCTTCAGAGCTGACAGACGGTTAGTGACGAGGGTCATGCCCGTTGGCTTTCGCCTGATAAGGAAAGAAATTCAGTGTCTCCCTGCGTGGTCATTCTCTGGGATAATTTGAGTTGTCTCTTTCACCAGGTTCAACTCTGACATTGGCAATACTTGAATGTATCATGTGATTGCAGAAAATTATACACAATAATCACTGATGCCTTTCTTGACCAGAATGAGAATGCTGCATTTTACAGACAGAAATTATTGTATCCAGGTGTTACAGTTATATTGTGTATAATGTACATGTTTTACCCTGGATAATTATAAAATCATGCCTCACTGCAAACATGATTAAGCAGCTGAAATTAAAGGAATCAGTAAGCAAGAAATGTTATTATGGTAACAATTCCCACCAAACACTGTTCGACTGTGACATGAAGCCAACCTCAAATGAGGCCTGAGCGAAACAGTAAATCCTGGACGAATGTTCATTATGAAACTTGAAATCTACGTAGTTGATCTTCTACATGCCACTGTAACATGTGTGAATGCTATATTCATCTCATGTTCAGCATGTTTGTTTTAAAAAAAAATGCCTTGCTTTTTGTTTGAATTGCAAGATGTGAAGTGACCAAGTAATTATTTCTCTGTGTCCTGTTTTATTTAAATGTCTAATGTCTTACTGCTCATACATGTTGAAAACATTATTTTGTGAATCAATTTTTAATAACTTTAATGTATTATTCATTATTTAAAAAAATGTTAAAAATATTATGCTTTTATAAAATTTGGCAAAATGTTTGTAACTCAGGTCTGTGGGACTTCTGGATAATAAGCTGCAATTGCAATCTGTTTCCATGAAAACCATATTTTTGGTAGCTGACCATCACAGTCTATAGTGACTTAGATTATTTTGCAAAAATTAATATTCAGTTTCAATTTCAATCAATTTATTAATTTATACAGCGCCAACTCATGACAAAGCTGCCCCAAGGCGTGTCACACAATTCATAACAACACAAATTAATTTAAAATCAAAATTAAAGGCAAGAAAAGCACAATAAAAAAGATAAAATACAGTAGAATAAAAAGAAATTACAAAGCAAACACAAACAAATTAGATTAATGATAAGACAGTCTAAAAAAGTGGGTCTTCAGTCTTGATTTAAAAGTTTCCACCGTGTCAGACTGCCGAATAACAGCAGGTAGATCGTTCCAAAGAGTCGGACCACGGTAGGAGAAGGCTCTATACCCCAAAGACTTCTTGTTCATCATCAGAACACACAGAAGCCCTGCGCCCTGCGAATGCAAGGGCTGCGCAGGTACGTAGGGCTTAACCAAGTCCGCCAGGTAGGAAGGTGCCAGTCTGTGAACAATTTTATAAACCAACAATAAAACTTTAAAATCCGATCTGGCAGAAACCGGTAGCCAATGAAGGGATGCCAGAATGGGAGTAATGTGGTCAAACCTTCTACTTTGTGTCAAAAGTCTGGCAGCAGCATTTTGTACGAACTGAAGTCCTCAAATGCTAGACTGCAGCAGGCCAGAAAATAAAGCATTACAATAATCCAGTCTGGAAGAAATAAATGCATGTATCAAAGTCTCAGCATTAGCCATAGACAGGATGGGACGAATCCTCGCCACATTTTGCAGATGGAAGAAGGCAGTCTTCATAATGTCTCTAATGTGGGGGCCAAAAGACAACGTAGGATCGAAAAGTACTCCAAGATTCCTCATTTTGTCCGTATGATGCACAACACACGAACCCAAATTAAGCGCCAGCTGGTCAAAATGATGCCGACGTCTGGCTGGACCAAGAACCATCATTTCAGTCTTATCAGAATTCAAGAGTAGGAAATTACTAGACAACCAACTTCTCACAGATATAAAGCAATCTTCTAAGGCTTTTATATGGGCAAGATTACCAGCAGTTACCGGCATGTACAATTGAGTATCATCAGCATAACAATGAAAGGCAATCCCGTAATGCTGCAGAATATGCCCAAGGGGCGCTATATAAACTGAGAAAAGCAAGGGACCTAACACAGACCCCTGTGGAACCCCAAATTTCATTTTACCAAGGCCAGAAGTAGTGTTATTATACACAACACAATAAAAATGACTGGACAAGTATGACATCAGCCAAGCAAGAACACTTCCCGTAATCCCAAAGTAATTTTCCAGCCTATCAAGTAAAACACAATGATCCACAGTATCAAACGCAGCACTAAGATCCAAAAGCACTAAAACCATTGTGGTGTCTGAATCCATTGCACACAGAAAATCATTCACCACTCTACCACCATATTCCAGTTAACAGAGTGGATGTTTATGCAATTTGGCCCAAGACTTGTTTCTGAGTCAGTTTATCATGGTAATCTTGAATTTATATATTCAGTAGACCTGAATAAATCATAAATCAACCAATTCTTGGTTACCATGGTAACCAGAGTGCTATTCCTGTTGTTCATTCTACCTATGTTTGCAATCATCATTTAAACAACATGAACTTTCTGTAGGCAGTAAATTATATTTATTGTTTTCCTGTAATAATGATAATGAAATTTTACAAAATTTTGGAATATATGTATACTTTTATTTAGAGGTAACCTTTCCACATACAACATGTATATTATATGAATGTTCACAAACACACAATGCAAACATTCTATGAGCATTTTATTGATGTTTGCAAATATTCAAATGTTCACTTACATGTTTGTCTAATGGTCGCTTCCACGCAAACATGAGACAAGCATCATGAATGTTACATGAACAGTAAACAAACATTCTATGATATTAATATTGCATTAAGCAGCACTAGAGTCCCTCAGGGCTGTGGTAGTTCACCATTTCTATTTCCATTGTATACCAATGACTGTGTCAGCTTACAGCCAAACCAGTATGTTGTTACATTTTCACATGACAATGTGAAAATGTGTTTAGTGTTTAGCAGACTAAGTCTGCTAAACACTAGTACCAATTTGTCACAAATCTGGAGTGGACAGGTTTGTGAACTGGTGTGACGCCCACCAACTGCAGATTAATGCTAATAAAACAGTGGAGATGTTGGTGGACCAGGTCTGTTGGGGGCCGTAGTGTGGTCGCCATACATGGACGTAAAATTGAGCAGGTGGGTTCATATAAATATCTGGGAGTTTACATTGACAACAACGTAAGCTGGCACATGCAACTGTCAAGCGTTTGTGCCTGAATACACCAGCGCATGCACTTTCTCTGTCGACTCTGATTGTTTGGTGTATGTAGGAATACGAGGTCTATTAGAAAAGTATCCGACCTTATTATTTTTTCAAAAACCATATGGATTTGAATCACGTGTGATTACATCAGACATGCTTGAACCCTCGTGGGCATGCGAGAGTTTTTTCACGCCTGTCGGTTACGTCATTCGCCTGTGGGCAGGCTTTGAGTGAGGAGTCGTCCACACCGCTCGTCGATTTTTTTCATTGTTTAGGAATGGCTCAGAGACTGTTGCTTTGTTTGATAAAAATTTTTCAAAACTGTAAGGCACAACTGAGTGGACACCATTCAATAAATTCAGCTGGTTTCGGTAAAAATTTTAACAGCTGATGAGAGATTTTGGTCTGGTAGTGTCGCTTTAAGGACGGTCCACGGCGCCTGACGGCGATCTGCGCTTCGAGGCGGCAGCGTCTCGCCGTTTCAAGTTGAAACTTCCACATTTCAGGCTCTGTTGACACAGTAAGGTCGTCAGAGAACAGAGAACTTTCAGAAGAAGTCGGCATGAGGAGTTTATTCGGACATTCCATTGTTAACGGTCATTTTGTAATGAAAGAACGTGCGGGCAGAGTCGCATGTCGGGCTGGACCCGACCACGGGGGGTCGCGGCAGGAAAAACACCTCCGTTGGAAACCTTAACGGGCAAGTTGGAACATGCCCAAGCTGTTAAACAATTTCTCAGTTACTCACTTGTTGAAAGCCATTAAAAGCTGCCTGAATTCTACAAATGGTTTTCAACACGGAGGTGTTTTTCCTGTCGCGGCGCACACAGATTTGCCGAGTCGTCACGGAAACGACTCGGCGAATTTGCGCGTACGTCTTTCATTAAAAAAATGTCCTTAAACAGTGGAATGTCCGCATAAATTCCTCATGCCGGCCTCTTCTGAATCTTCTCTGTTCTCTCACGATGTCCTGGGTGAATTAAGCCTTAAATTAGGATGTTTTAAGCTCGAAACAGGCCGACGACAGCGCCTGGAAGCGCTGCAGGACGTCGGGAAGTCCTTACACCGACAGAAACACCCCATAATCTCTCATCAGCTGTTAAACTTTTCACAGAAAACCATCTTAATTTCTCGAATAGTGTCCACTCGGATATTCCTCACAGGTCCAGAAAAAATTTTGATAAAGCAACGCGCGCCGTCACGAGCAGCGTGTGAAACAAAGGAATTCAGCCGAGAGGGCGGGACCACATCTCACTCAAGGCCTGCCCACAGGGAAATGACGTCACCGACACGCATGAAAAAACTCACGCATGCGCACGAGGGTTCAAGCATGATTGGTGTAATCGCATGTCATTCAAATCCATATAGTTAAAAAAAATAAATAAAAGGGTCGGTTTATTATCTAAGAGACCTCGTATTACAGTAGAGAAGCTTGAATCCTTGACTGGACCAGGTTGCTTGACGCGAGGACATTTTGCTTCAAATCGCAGAAGCTTCCTCAGCTAAAATTCTTGCTCTGGTAGTCTGACTTCTGTCTTGACTCTTGTAGAGAAGAATAAACAGAAGCCACAAAAGCTGGAGTTTTAAACCTAACCAGACCCCTCCTACCGAGAGGCAGACTGCTATAGGCTAGTGACTAAACAATAGCTCTAATTAGCACCTATTGTGCTCTAGTTAGCACCCTCCTAATGACAGGGCAGCTGTCCCTCCTAATGATGGGACGGATGCCTCTCCTGATGGCTTCCTTGATGACTCTCCTGATGACGTGAATGACTCATTACCATGAACAAAAGACTGAAACTGCTTTGACCTGAGTACCCCGTTAGCCTTCTTGGACTGTGATGTTATGATTGGAGAGAACAGGCAGCTCCAGACAGGGGTTTACAGAAACCCCACTCACACTGACCAATATCTGCTCTTTGGCTCAAACCACCCCCTTGAACACAAGCTTGGGGTGATCAGGACTCTTCAACACAGAGCCCTACAGGTGCCCACAACTGCAGAGGGAAGGACTAAAGAACAACAACTTGTCCGGAAAGCCCTCACAGTACATGGGTACCCACGATGGTCCCTAGACAAAGTGCAGAAGTCCCAGAGAACAAAGAGACCAGATAGACAGGAGACGGAGACAAGAAGAAGAGGAGTGTCTCTCCTTTATTTTATCAGGAGTAGGGGAAAAAACTACAGAGGATCTTCAGACAGCACAAAATCCCAGTTTACTTTAAACTGGTTAACACCTTAAGACAGAAATTAGTTCACCCTAAGGACAGGATCCCTAGTTATAAACAGAGCAATGTAGTGTATTCTATCAGATGTCAGGAAAACTGTAACAAACACTACATAGGTGAGACTAAGCAACCTTTACACAAAAGGCTATACCAGCACCGCAGACAGGGTGCCAGTGGACCTCAGTCTGTAGTTCATCTCCACCTTAAAGACACTAACCACATGTTTGAGGACAAGGAAGTTAAAATCTTAGCCAGAGAGAAGAAATGGTTTGAGAGAGGGGTCAAGGAGGCATTCTATGTGAAACAGTTAAAACCCAGCCTTAACCGGGGAGGGGGTCTGAGACACGCTTTGTCCCCTGTTTACAATGGGGTACTCAGGTCAAAGCAGTTTCAGTCTTTTGTTCATGGTAATGAGTCATTCACGTCATCAGGAGAGGCGTCCGTCCCATCATTAGGAGGGACAGCTGCCCTGTCATTAGGAGGGTGCTAACTAGAGCACAATAGATTCTAATTAGAGCTATTGTTTAGTCACTAGCCTATAGCAGTCTGCCTCTCAGTAGGAGGGGTCTGGTTAGGTTTAAAACTCCAGCTTTTGTGGCTTCTGTTTATTCTTCTCTACAAGAGTCAAGACAGAAGTCAGACTACCAGAGCAAGAATTTTAGCTAAGGAAGCTTCTGCGATTTGAAGCGAAATGTCCTTGCATCAAGCAACTCAGTCCAGTCAAAGATTCAAGCTTCTCTACTATGGAAACCACCTGGACAACTGAGAGCCTACACAGAAACATAGGAATATTATGTTGATTTTCTACAGAGCAGCTATTGAGTCTGTGTTATGGTTCGGTATTTCTAGCTGATTTTATAACAGTTAAATCAAAAACTCAAATACTAAATCTGACAAAAATAGCTGGCAAAATCATTGGTATGGTGGTACCTGTAACTCCCCAAGAGCTGTTTGAACAGGCAACTCTCAGATTTGCAGACAATATCTTATCTGAGCTTCTCATGTACTGCACTCTGAATATATTTTACTTAACTCAGGGTTCCTCTTTGTAAATATAAATAGCATGGCCCAAGCAGAGGGTCATCCCTTTGAGTCTGGTCTGCTTGAGGTTTCTTCCTCAGAGGGAGTTTTTCCTTACCACTGCTGCTCTGGAGGGTAGTAAGGTTAGACCTTATTTGTGTGAAGTGCCCCCCCTGCTCAGAGTGCCACTGTCACTGGAGTGACATCTCTGCTATTTTAGCATTGTGGCATAGCTCGCGCCCACAGATTGAGCTTGCCGGACTACTTTTGTCACCCTGCTCAGCATGCCGCTCTTGTTGGAACAACAACATACAGAATGTGTCTCTTTGTCCCAGATAGATGTGTTTCAGTGCAGCTTCTTGTTCTGACTTTAACACAAAGTTAACACCCAAGTCTTTCATCGCCAACTGTAAATGGTCATCAAACCATTCCAATCGTATCTTTCTGAACTCTTCCGCATCAAACTCCATCGTGTCAATGTGTACAATGCTCATAAACGTTAAGTTTCTTAAATATTTATTACGGCCACTCTTTAGTTCTCTTTATAATTTTATTACTGGTACATTTTAGAATTGATTTAGATGAGATATACTCATCTCACAGGAATTTATCACAATTATCTGGGAACTCCTTTTTGCACAGGAATTCATCAAGCACATCGGCTGCAGGTGCGTACTAACACTGAATACCCAGAAACTGGACATTGTTTGACCAAAACGAGAGCGTCCACTTTTAGGTTGTCAAAAGCTAAAGGTAGTGGTGCTCATGAGAATGTGTTAAGCGCCTTGAGGCAACTCTGTTGTGATTTGTCTTGGGATAATTTAGGGGTCTCCAGTGACCTAGCTCTCCCCTGCTTCCCTTATCCCGCTGTTGATTTGAAAGAAGGTTTTGACCAGCTATTTGAATTTGAACACAATTACTCTGAGGTCTAGACCACCACCCAGAGATTTATTAAACAGAATTTAAAATATCACAGTATTTGACAGAATTTTGAGTTTTACAGAATTATTGAGATAAACAAAACCATAGCCAGAAGTTCTGAGGGTCCCAGCAGCTGCAAGCTTCCAACCAGCTGTCTGGTGTCCCAGCAAGCTGACAGCAAGGAGGAACCCCGAACAGTGGGCTTTGCGCCTCCAAAGTAAGCCCAGCCGACCAACCAAAGCCCAGAGCCGGTGGGCTTACTTTTGACCAATCACTCTGCGTCTCCAGTTTGTAAAAGTCCGGGAGGAAAGTGCGGAGCCGTCGTCGTCTCGTTAACACCAGTCTGGAGGATTTTAGAGAGCGGTGAGTGTCCAACTCTTGATATTTTAACAGATAGATGTGTGTTACACAACGAGCACGTCCTGTATCGCGGGTGTTTTACCCGCGTTAATGTGCCCTGGTCTATTTTATTGTGCTGCTATTATAAATACCGGATCCACAACAAAGACAGTGCTAAATCCCGCTTTATTCCTGACGTAAAACACAGAATAAAATAAGAATGTTCAGTTGTCAAGTTTTCTAAAATATGAGTATCTCATATTACAGTTATTACTTAACATCTGAGTATCTGATATTACAGATTTTACTTAATATATGAGCGTCTAATATTACAGTTATTATAAATATGAGTGTTTTATATTACAATTATAAATATGAGTGTTACAGTTGAGTATTACATATGAGTATTACAGTTATTATAAATATATATGAGTGTCTAATATTACAGTTATTATAAATATGAGTGTTTAATATTAGTTATCATAAATATGTGTCTAATATTACAGTTATAAATATATGTGAGTGTGTAATATTACAGTTATTATAAATACGAGTGTTTATTATTACAGTTATCATAACTATGAGTGTTTAATATTACAGTTATTATAAATATGAGTGTCTAATATTACAGTTATTGTAAATATGAGTGTTTTATATTACAATTATCATAAATATGAGTGTTACAGTTGAGTATTACATAAGAGTATTAGTTATTATAAATGAGTGTCTAATATTACAGTTATTATAAATATGAGTGTTTTATATTACAATTATAAATATGAGTGTTACAGTTGAGTATTACATAAGAGTATTAGTTATTATAAATGAGTGTCTAATATTACAGTTATTATAAATATGAGTGTTTTATATTACAATTATAAATATGAGTGTTACAGTTGAGTATTACATATGAGTATTACAGTTATTATAAATATATATGAGTGTCTAATATTACAGTTATTATAAATATGAGTGTTTAATATTAGTTATCATAAATATGAGTGTCTAATATTACAGTTATAAATATATGTGAGTGTCTAATATTACAGTTATTATAAATATGAGTGTTTAATATTACAGTTATCATAAATTTGAGTGTCTAATATTACAGTTATTATAAATATGAGTGTTTTATATTACAATTATAAATATGAGTGTTACAGTTGAGTATTACATATGAGTATTACAGTTATTATAAATATATATGAGTGTCTAATATTACAGTTATTATAAATATGAGTGTTTAATATTACAGTTATAAATATATATGAGTGTCTAATATTACAGTTATCATAAATATATATGAGTGTCTAATATTACAGTTATTATAAATATGAGTGTCTAATATTACAGTTATAAATATATGTGTGTCTAATATTACAGTTATTATAAATATGAGTGTTTAATATTACAGTTATAAATATATATGAGTGTCTAATATTACAGTTATCATAAATATGAGTGTCTAATATTACAGTTATAAATATATGTGTGTCTAATATTACAGTTATTATAAATATGAGTGTTTAATATTACAGTTATAAATATATATGAGTGTCTAATATTACAGTTATTATAAATATGAGTGTTTAATATTACAGTTATCATAAATTTGAGTGTTTAATATTACAGGCCATGCTGCAGGTGGCGCAGAGGACCGGCGACAGCGGATGTCTCATGGTGGAGTTTGGTGACTTCAAGGGCAAGTCTATGAAGGAGGTGTTTGAGGACCCGAGCAAGGAGGCCCAGGCCCTCATCACCTACCTGAGGAAGGCAAAGGCCCGGCCCAACACCAACATGGCCGTCTTCAAGGCCTATGTACTGAAGAGGACGGCATCAGCTGCAGCCCACGTGCACACCACCACTTCACCCACTGCTGCTGCTTCAGTGCCCACTGCCACTGTGTCTGCTCCACCACCTGCTCCTCCAGTGCCCACCTCTGCAGCTGCCTCCACCTCTGCAGCCACGGTGTCTACTCCACGGCCACAGCTGGCTGCCAGTGTGAAGGCCTTGTTAGCACGTGGGAAGCATTTATCTGCTTCACAGCTGGCCCACAAAATATTATCACCTGCCAAACCGTGTAAGTACTTTGGTTCTTTACCATGTTTAAAACTGTTACAGTTCTGGAAAATGACAGAAGTGATTTTGAAACAGCTGCAGTGCCACGTTGTCCCCCTCCATCGGAGTCCACAGCGCGGAGACAACTCTTTACCTGTGGTGAGGATCGGTTCCAGGTGCAGCTCTCGTATGCATGTGTGTTGTAACGTGCTGACTGTTCGACTTTATTTTACAGCTGGAGATTTTTTTGAGGAGAAGGATGACCAGGAGTTGGTGCTTGTGGCCTCACAAATTGAGGAACAACTTCCTCAAGGTATGTACATCACAAACAATTCTTTTTATAAAAACTATTCAGTGATGAAAGTATTTTTAATGACACACAATATTCCTTTTCTTTATAATGCAGATACGTGGCACTCATCAAGTGTCTGTCTACGGACACTCTTTGAGTGCACTTCTGCAAAGAGAGTGAGCCATCAGCAGCTCTGGTACTGGGCCCGGCTCCTGCTTCAGTCCCAACTCGTGCTCCTCTCCCAGCTCGTGCTCGGGTCCTGGCTCCTGCTTCTGTCCTGGCTCCTGCTCCAGCCCCGGCTCCTGCTCCTCTCCTGGCTCCTGCTCCTCTCCCAACTTGTGCTCCAGTCCAAGCACCTGCTCCTGCCCCGGCTCCTGCTCCTGTTGCTGGTCCTGCTTCACTCCCGGCTCCTGTGTCTGTCCCTGTGCCCGTGTCCTGCTTCACCCAGAGGAACAGGAGGCGCAGGGCCGAGGAGGAGGCCAGTGGGACGAACAAAAGAAAATATGTCCGTGAAGTGGCCTTTAACAAGTGCTCCAAGTGTGGGGAGCCAAAATCCAAAGACTTTGGACACAGCCGCTTTGGCAGTGCTACTTTTTGCCCCAGTTTTTCTGGTGGTAAATCATTGGAGCAGTGGCTCGCTGAACAGAGGCAGAAAAAACAACAAAATCCACCGCCATAATCTGGACACAAACACACACACACACTTGTAAATAATGTAGATGTTAATGTGATACTTCATTAGATTTGAAGAAAATGTATTTTAAATATGTCTATGTAAATAAATGTATAATCATTGTAAATACTGTCACCTTCTCCTCTACCTGGGTCTTTGCTGTCAATAAATTCATGTAAATATAACTTTAAACTCACCTCAGAAGCTACAATAACAAACCCATAACAGTGAATGTAAATATTGTTACGCTTTAAATGCCTGTGTATAGATTGAAATATGAACCTTTGTGTATTTAATATTATTATTATTATTATTATTATTATTATTATTATTATTATCATGTTTGTGTTTGCTATGGAAGTGTGTTGTGTGAAACGCTTTGCTTTTTGTCAGTAAATGTTCATTGACTTTAAATTTTTCCACTGGTTTTATTGTCCTGGGGTCAGAGGGTGCTTCGTTTACTTAACTGAGGTCGGGGTGGTCATAAACCACACCAGGGGGTCATAAACCACACCAGGGGGTCGTAAACCACAGCAGGGTCACACTCGAAACAAAAGGTTCCTGCAGGTGTCAGAGGAGGTGGAACAGGTGCTGCTCTGCTCATCATTTGAACTTTTGTGATCCCCGTGTTTTTATGACTTTAAATCAAGCTCAGTCACCAAGTTCAACCTCAAAGGCTTATACAATTAATGACACTTTTGATACATTAATAACAATCTTTATTAATAACAACTAGTATTAGTTATAGTTAAAACTTAAAACTGTCCCAGTTAAGTCCTGATTGACACCAATTTTATACCTGATTTAGACTTTTTTTTATTCCCAGTGTTGCTCTTATTTCAGTTAAACACCTAAATACATATTTTGGTTGAACTAACCTCCATAACGATGCAATGTTGCAAACAAGTTGCCGCAAATGCTTGTTTACACTGACAATGAAATCTCTGCCTCCCCAGCGAGAATGTGATTACGTGTGAGATTTGACACCATACAGGCGTCTATAAGGTCTTGTGGAATTCACACTGATGTTAATGTTTTTTGTTGATTATGTATTTATATTTTAACTTTGATCTACTATGTGGTTGTTTTTGATGCATGGGTGGTATGTGTCAAATGTGTTGTTGTGCATCAGACTCCTCTGTCAAAGGCAAATTTCTCCTTTGGGAGACAAATAAAGACACTTTGACTTTGAATGTTTGACTGACGTTCGCGAATGATCGCTTCCAGGTGGGAGGTTTTTGCAATCAAAAACCGGAGATACCACTTACTCTGAGTTCAGATATCAGGATAAGCCCCGCCTGGTTAAGTCAAATGTGGCTGATCTCAAATAAAAGTACTTTTTAAATATAAAATTCTGCTCTAAAACACATGAAAGATCCACATAATAAATAGCAGCAACAGTTCCTCTCCTAAGATGGCGGCCGAGCAGGTCGTTGCTGCTGCTTCAGTGACCGCGCGCACATCCGCTCTAGTTTTTATTGTCTCGGTAGTTCCGCTAAGCTCCGCCCCGGTCTTGCAGACGGTTCGAGGCGCACCGAGGTTATAATTAATCCAGACAGACTCCACACCAAGACCATGCAGAGGGGACTGAGCCAGGTAAGATCCCGGTGCACCACTTCTCCGTCTCTCCACGCCACGTTTGGCACGCGCCATTTCCACACACGTGGCAGCTCCATCAGGTGAACGTTTGGCTTCGTGCCGAATTTTCGTTAGAGCGCCACCTGCTGGTTGCGGGTTGTTTTGGAACTTTCCAGTTTAGAGAGTTTGTAGGAAAGTGCACGCGCTGCGTTAAAGTGTGTCTACGGGGTCCCGAACGGGAACGGGACCGGGAACGGGACCGGGACCGGAGCCCCGCCAAGTTCTTCTTCTTGCAGGTGAATTCAACAGGTGTCGTGCCGAATTCAGCTCCCCTGACGTGAAAAACACCACCTTCGCGGGAACGCGCATTTGAACCTCGTCGCCTTAAACTCCCATTTAACAGCACAAATACACAGTTTGCACTGACAAAAATGCACACAAATCAGTATGATTGTTATTCTGTGTCACGCTGTCTCCAGATATGGGGGAGTGAAAAGAATATGTTCCTATTTACGAGCACTATTTGGCTGCTTTTGTTTAGTCAGAACGAAGCGTCTGCTATTATATTTATTTCATTTCATTTCCATTTATTTGTACAAGGACAGCATACAATTACAGTATGCTCATCAAGCAGAGATGTTTGTACCAGAATTTCCATCTGTAGTCCTTGAGGGTCAGGGGGATACACATAGGGCTATTAAATACACCACAAACAAACCTACAAAATATATAATACTAAATTCATAAAATATATAATATTAAATTCATTCTTACGTCATTCATTTCTAAAATACTGTGCCATATCAAAACGTTTTAAACAACCATCCATAATTCATCCCTGTCACTCATAACATGCAGCATCAAAACATCAAAATTGTCAAGACATTCATAAATTCATCTAAACCTCTCAATTACTGTACAATATCAAAACACTTGTAAAAAATATTCACCCTTCATACAGTTCATCTCTCAATTTCTATATAGAATCAGAATACTTATTACACATGTTCAGTGTTACCTTTAGCAGTGTTATATATTTAGTGCCTACATCTTTGGTTTTGAAGAAGCCATGATTTTACCTTTACAGAAAATGTCTTAAAGTCTGGTTGTGTTTTTATTTCTTCTGATAATATATTCCACTTCTTTGTGGCTCTGTAAGAAAATGTCGTTTGTGCAAATGCAGTCTTACATTTGGGAATGGTACACTGCCTCCGAGTGGTTGCTCTTGTTACCCTTGTTGTTGTATCAGAGGACAGGTGAATGAAGTTCTTCAGAGGTGGCGGAGCTTGATTATGAACTATTTTGTATACCATTTGAACCTCATGGAAAAAGATAACATTTTCAAAGCTGAGCATAGCATATTTGCTCAAAATATGACAATGATGATATTGAATACTTTTTTGATCAAGGATTTTAAGAGCCCATTTATACAGGGACTCCAAAGGTCTTAACGTTGTTAGATTTGCTTGAGCCAAACTTGTTATACAGTAAGTAAAATGAGGTATTATCATTGCATTTAGAAAGCATTTTGCAGCCTCTGTTGTTAATGTGTTTTGTTATGCTTTTAAAAGTAACTAAATTAAATTTCAAAGTGTTTGAGATCTTTTTTATATGCTTCTTAAAGCTGAGAGTTGAATCTAATGTAAGCCCTAAATATTTGAACTCAGTTACATTTTTTATAATTTGATCATTGATAATATTTGGATATACTGTTGTTTTATTCTTAATAGTGAAATACATGGCTGCTGTTTTTTCCAAGTTTAGTGTTAGGATTCCTGAAGCCAGGTAGAAACTCTTCCCATGGCTATAGTTAATTTGCTCACAACCTCAGTCATATTTGTTCCGTGTGTGTATATTATTGTATCATCTGCGTACATTTGTATGCTCACGTTGTCACATACTGAAGGTAAATCATCTGTATATAAAGAAAATAATGCCAGGCCCAAAATTGACCCTTGTGGTAAACCTATATTGCACAGTTTTATCTCAGATACTACATTATTAATTCTGACACATTGATTTCGTCCTGATAAATAAGATTATAACCAACTTATTGTGTTTTCTGATAGTTTGAATCTTTGTAATTTTGAATATAGAAGTTCATGATTTACGGTATCGAACGCTCTGCGTAAGTCTAAGAAAATTGCTCCAACAACTCCTCCTTTGTCTAAATTTGATTTTATGTTTTCCAAGAGATAGCTACAGGCTGTATCTGTAGAATGGTACTTTCTAAAACCAAACTGCATAGGATGTAACAACGCATTTGATTCTAGATGGTCAATTATTTGCCTGGACACTACCTTTTCTATGATTTTGGAAAATATTGGAAGAATGCTAATCGGTCTATAATTTTCCATTTCTTGTTTATTACCATATTTGTGTATAGGAATTATTGCTGCAATTTTCATTTTATCTGGAAAAGAATTTTGTTCAATTGAAAGATTCGTTAACCTTGTTAGTGGTTTGATTAAGTATTCATCATTTTTTTTAATGAGTGCAGAGTCTATTCCATAGATGTCTTTGCTTTTTGAATTTGTCAGAGAAACCAATTTTTTTTTTTTTACCTGAAATTCATTAGTTAAGCATAGGTTCAATTTTGGGTTATCTGTTATTAGTCTTTTTTTGGGGATACACTGGAGTGAATCTTTGGCTAAGTTCATATATAGAATTAATAAAATATGTGTTAAAATTATTTGCAATACTTATGCTATCATTAAAAATTTCATTACAACATTTAATTTGTGTAATTTCACATTTTTGATGATCTTTGCCCATCAATTTATTGAGTGTTTCCCATAAGGCTTTATTATTGCCTTTTGCTTCTTTTAGTTTATTTAGAAAAAAAATTCGTTTTAGCTTTCCTGAGTTCTGATGTTACTTTGTTCCTCATTCCTTTAAATACTATGTGATCTGTATTCCGGCCTGATTTTAAAACAGTTTTTAACACCATATCTCTAATTTTCATCATTTGCCTCAAGGTCTCATTTAACCAGGGTATATTTTGCTTTTTATCTTTTATTGGTACTGTCTTCCTGTATCTAGACAATATGTCTTGGATTGTACTTATTATTTGATTTGCCACGTCTTCACAATCGGGTCCTACAATTTTTCCATCCCAGTTAATCAGCCCAAGATCATTTTCCAAAGGTTCTAAGTTTCTTTTTGGAATAATATCTACACATTTTACCTTTATTTCTCTATTTTGATTTTTAGTCCTAAATCGGGATAATTTACATGCAACTAATGTAAGATTGTGGTCAGACATTCCAGTTATTAAATTGTATGTTTTAGAGATACGGTCTACTTTATTACTAAGAATTAAATCCAGTAACATTTGTGATTTATTGGTGATTCGGGTAGGCTTATTGATTAATTGTGACAGTTGATATTTAATGCACATGTCACTCAATTTCTTTCTTGTTTTTTTTGTCCATCCAATTTAAGTTGAAATCCCCCAAAAGGATCATTTCTTTTGCACTATAAATTTTTAACAATTGACCCAGGTCATCATAGAAATCTTCCTTAGCGGACGGTGGTCTGTAGAGGACAAATACAAGAAAAGACATTTCAGGTGATAATGTAAATTTTACACCAATAATTCACATATTCTATGACGTTTCATCACATGATGGTGTTTGTTTTAGTGTTTATTTGTTAAAATGATTTTAATTTTATTCACTGACGTTATGAATGAATATACAGCTTGAATCACTGTGGAACGTTTGAGGACCCAGTTGTCTATATATATTATGTCTGTGTATAATATATTAATTTATTCAGAGTATCCTAATCATCATCAGAATTATTATTATTATTATTATTATTATTGTCATAAAAATGTACACAAATAATGTTTGTCATTCCATGTTACTTAATTTCCAAATACAACACAAAAGTGAAAAGAACGTGTATTTTTGGAAGTGTGTGAAATATATTTTCTGTCTAACTAGTTACATGGAAACAGAGTTATTGGTGGGGAAGGGGAGAGCAGTGGCGGTTCTACAATGAATTACTCCCCGGGCGAGACCCCCTTCAAGCCCCCCCCCCCCCCCAACCCACAAAATTTTGCACAAACAGCCATTTTTTAAATTATTTTATTTTTTTATTTTTATATTTTAGAAGTACCCCTGAAATTGTAATTGAAATTGACATCAAAAGACAGCAGGCTACAATGTAACTCTTATCCCTGGATTGTAAGTTTGAATAAACACCCTGACATGCTAAATGTCTGTTTATTAGACACTTTATTAATCTGTCTTTCAGGGAGAAACAATTAGCTCTTTATTAATGTGCATATTTGTCTCAACATTTAGCTGAATATGTAACTTGATGTTTGTAAATATTCGGGTAAATGTGAAAATACTGAGCATTAGCTAATCTAAAAAAGTTTTAGGTTTGACAGAAATGTGATACTGTATTGTTTGTCCTTTTTGTCTCCCTAGTTTGTGGTCTTAATCTGTGGGTCAAAAGAAATCTAGTCCCAGCATGAAATGCTTTTAAGAGCACCCCTGCTGTGCTTTTCATGGCAGGGGTGCTGAATTCGGCACAACACCGGCGGGACCCACCCACGCGCGCGTGCAGGAAATCAGATCATTTCTGATTCGTGTCGGACCAAACGCAAGTGTTCACAGCAGCATGCTTGTTTTTGTTTGTAGCGCCTTATAACATTGCAAGAGGGTTTTTTTTTCCATCTTTATTGATAAACAATGTCAACAACAGTAATCAGCAAACACACAACAAAAAGCGGCTACACTAAAATACAAAATGGAGCCTAATAATCACGAAATAGGGTTAAAATGTCATGAAATGGAACAGACTGACCCAGACTGACTCCAGATATGATTAAATATGATTCAATTAATTCATTTTATTTAATTATTTTTAGGCAAAATGGAGCGAAATGGGGACTGATGATAAAATGGGGCTAAAATGTAGTGAAATGGGGCAGACTCACCCATTGACTGAAGTTTCATCTCTTGAACGCCAGATGGCGTACCTGCCCCTTCTACGTGTACTGAGCACATATCACAAAAAACAAAAGCCAAACAAATTAAATAAAAGTACTAGGGGAGCAGACCAAGGCCCAAATTTTTTGGCATACCTTGCATAGACTTATAAGAAGATGAAATTGGTATTAAATTGTTCATTAGGATGTCAACTTCATAAAAATGGATCGTATACTCGTGATCTCCTGTGCTAGCATGTGATTTTTAACTCGTTTGAGACATACCAAAAACACAAAGAATTTAGTTGATTAAGATCTTCAATCTATTATGCAGATATTGGACCAAAATCACAAGCTTTGTTTGTTAAGACCTATACTGTTATTCTGACTGATAATAAAAAGGCAACAAACATTTTTAGGGGTCTGGGGAACCATTTCAGCCAAAAAAGAGGGGTTTGCTTCAGCAGATCATTGAGGTCCCGGTCCAACCAGA
Organism: Thalassophryne amazonica; assembly: GCF_902500255.1. Lineage (NCBI taxonomy): Eukaryota > Metazoa > Chordata > Actinopteri > Batrachoidiformes > Batrachoididae > Thalassophryne > Thalassophryne amazonica. Next base: position 110,042,066 of record NC_047113.1, read on the forward strand.
ACCTACCTGCCTGAGCTTCCATCAGAATAATATTGGTTCAGTTTTGTACAGACGGGTGTTGAGTTAAAAAATAAAAACCATGATGATCCGGAATAATGAACTCAAACCTCATATTAATCCCCTCAGTGCAACATACCAAAGTTGCATTGCTATATCAAAGTTCTGTTTATCACCAAAATTAGGATTTGTTCCAATCAGGGCGGTTGAAACATTCTGTTTGGTTGATTTTCTGTGAGTGAAATCAGACTATCAGTTAGGCTAATTTAATCTCATACTGGCAAGATTTGCCAATTACACATGCATTTCAGAGTACAATTTACCACCATGACACCTGGGTGGATGTGTGTGTGTGTGTGTGGGGTGGGGTGGGGGGGGGGGGGGGTACCCAGTGCATTCACCAGTGACCACAAGTAATATGAACGTTGTTTGTAGTGGATCGTCAAGTTTACCCAGTAGATACCATTTCCAATGAATTTATGAAGTTGGGACGTTGTGTAAAATGCAAATACAAACAGAATACAATGATTTGCAAATCCTCTTCAACCTATATTCAATTGAATACACCACAAAGACAATATATTTAATGTTCAAACTGATAAGCTTTATTGTTTTTGTGCAAATATTTGCTCATTTTGAAATGGATGCCTGCAGCACATTTCAAAAAACTTGGGACGGGGCAACAAAAGACTGGGAAAGTTGATGAATGCGCAAAGAACACCTAATTGAAAACAGGTGAGTGTCATGATTGGGTATAAAAGGAGCATCCCCAAAAGGCTCAGCCATTCACAAGCAAAGATGGGGCGAGGATCACCACTTTGTGAACAACTGCGTGAAAAAATAGTCCAACAGTTTAAAAACAGTTTCTCAACATTCATTTGCAAGGAATTTAGGGATTCCATCATCTACAGTCCATAATATAATCAGAAGATTCAGAGAATCTGGAGAACTTTCTACATGTAAAGCGGCAAGGCCAAAAACCAACATTGAATGCCCGTGACTTTCAATCCCTCAGGCGGCACTGCATTAAAAACCAACATCACTGTGTAAAGGATCTTACCGCTTGGGCTCAGGAACACTTCAGAAAACCATTGTCAGTTAACACAGTTCATCGCTACATCTACAAGTGCAAGTTAAAACTCTACCATGCAAAGCAAAAGTCATACAGAAACGCCACCACCTTCTCTGGGCCCGAGCTCATTTGAAATGGACAGACACAAAGTGGAAAAGTGTGCTGTGGTCCCATGAGTCCACATTTCAAAATTTTTTTTTTGGAAATCATGGATGTCGTGTCCTCTGGACAAGAGGAAAAGACCATCCAGATTGTTACCACTGCAAAGTTCAAAAGCCAGCATCTGTGATGGTATGAGGGTGTGTTAGTGTCCATGGCATGGGCAACTTACACATCTGTGATGGCGCCCTCAATGCTGAAAGGTACATCCAGGTTTTGGAGCAACACATGCTGCCATCCAAGCAACGTCTTTTTCAGGGACGTCCCTGCTTATTTCAGTAAGACAATGACAAGCCACATTCTGCACGTGTTACAACAGCTTGGCTTCATAGTAAAAGAGTGCGGGTACTAGACTGGCCTGCCTGCAGTCCAGACCTGTCGCCCATTGAAAATGTGTGGCGCATTATGAAGCACAAAATACGACAAACGGAGTCCCTGGACTGTTGAACAACTGAAGTCGTACATCAAGCAAGAATGGGGAAAAAATTCCACCTACAAAGCTTCAACAATTAGTGTCCTCAGTTCCCAAACGCTTATTGAGTGTTGTTAGAAGGAAAGGTGATGTAACACAGTGGTAAACATACCACTGTCCCAGCTTTTTTGAAACGTGTTGCAGACATCCATTTTAAAATGAGCAAATATTTGCACAAAATAAAGTTTATCAATTTGAACATTAAATATCTTGTCTTTGTGGTGTATTCAATTGAATATAGGTTGAGGAGGATTTGCAAATCATTGTATTCTGTTTTTATTTGCATTTTACACAACGTCCCAACTTCATTGGAATTGGGGTTGTATATCACAAATTAAGAGCATCCATATGGTTTCTAAAGTTGGTTTAATTGGTTTTCAGGCACATGCACATGTAGGTGTATTATCTCATTCCCTCCCAATACCCAAGTCACAACAGATTCCTCAGCAATTATTGCCTTAAATGAACATTACGATTACGGCCTTCCAACTGGTTGCTGTGCTTTTGCAGATAATTAGAAGATGGACTTAAGTCTCATATTTTAATTGTCCCCATCTTGGACGTCCAGCACTGTCCAATTGTTTGGATTGTCATATTCAGTTCCACAAGTGCAGATCGCAATGCACAGTAGGCCTGCAGTTGTACACGGACATTTCTGTCCATTGCAGTTACTGTCTGAACAATACAAATGTCTGATGTCAGACACTTCTTCTGATTCTTTCATGTAATACACTGGTAGTATCAATTTTGATTCAAATGTAGAACTATACCGTCCTTGTCCAACTGGATCAGTAAGATTTGACTTGGGAATGTGACTGTGGGCCCAAATTGGGACTTGGTACCTAGCTCGCCTGGCATCACAATCAGAATCAATTTTATTGCCAAGTAAATTGTCACATACAAGGAATTTGATCTGGTATTGTTGGTGCATATACAACAATCGATTTCAATGAATTTAGCCTTATTCGTGTTGCCTGCAAGTCCTTCGCATTTTTTGTTGTAACATTGTATTAGGGTTGAAACGATTACTCGAATAACTCGAATAATTCGATTACAAAAAATGATCGAGGCAAATTCTGTGCCTCGAAACTTCGTTTAAACATTGTAGTACATATGCCAGGCCAGTGTGTGGCACTGTAATGTCCCCAGAAAACCAACCAACAGAAGACTAGAGCATGCGCTCAGGCCGTGTAACGGCTAATAATTTAGCCCTTAAAGCTACCGCTTTCCAATGCGACACAGAGTAAAATAAAGCCTTTTAAGAGAAAGAGGCTCCACACTCATCATTGATCATCATCATGATCATTGATGATCACTGTTCATCTGAAATAGACTTAACTGCGCTTTTAAAGTGAAGCAGTGTGTTTGTCTATTATTAAAAAACACACGGTCTGCTCGACGTGGTGAGTGACTATTGACCCGACGGCCGGGTACCCGCAGTCGAAACTGGCTACTGTTCAGACTCGCACTAAGTGTTTCGCTTTTTCTGGGCAACACACAATGCCTCACAAACACTGTAACTTAAAAAAAAAAATAACTCAGGGTTCGAGCTAGCGCAAACTTGCGTTACAGCCCGTTATGCTATAATTTTGGACCATTACGATTTTCAGTACAGTGTCTGTAATCAACCCTTTCTGCAGCGCGACTCGTTTGAAGCAATGTTTCGATTCAATGGCTCGTGGCTCTTTGATTCACTGCTCTTCAGAAGCGGTAAGTCCACTTCTTAACCCCTCTGAAAGCCATTAAAATATCATGAGTCACTTTTGTGTGGATTAAAGTCACTAACTGGGACTCTTGTCTTGTTGCAGTTGAGAAACGAGAATCATCCTTCGTGCCGTGCTTCAAACGCTGCGCGGTTCTCTGCTGACACAGAGTCCGCTCAAATTAATAACTTCAAAACGAATTGCCGCTTTAAATAAAATAACACCTCTTACAAGCGTTACAATACAGACAATAAACTACAATCGACTAAAACTTTTTTCCTCCCAAAATGAGCTCATAGGTATGGAAAGACATTCATGCCAATAATAATGTCTGAAAGGAAATGCTTTTGACAAAAACTAACAGATTTTATTTCTGTTTATGTCCGGAGATCAAGGAGCCAGTAACCAATTTCATATTTATTTACTTTAAGACTCAATAAAATGTTCAGTTTCAACTTAATCAGCTTATAAAGTGCCAAATTACAACAAAAGTCATCTCAAGGTGCCTCACACAGAACAGTTCAACATTAAAAAATTGAAATAAATAAATAAAAATTAAAAAAGTCAAATACCTAATTAAAAACAGAAGTAAAAGAATAAAACATAACAAAATAAAAACTACTCATAAGAAAGAGAATAAAAATAGGTTTTAAGTCTTGACTTAAAAATGTCCACGGACTGCCTCACTGAGGGCCATGTACTGGCTAACCCAGAATGAGATTGTCCACTCAACAAACTTCCCGAGCCTTCTGGACATGATGAAGGGACTTGGGCTGTCGTACCTGGCTTTTCCTGTTTGGGTACCCCTAGAATGCCCAATTTTTACCTTGAATTTTCAAAAGCTTCCTCCCTTCTGATAATCACTGACTGCTCCAGCATTACCACAAAGGTTTCAAAAGGGTGCTGCCATCTGATTAATGAAGCTGTGATTAAAGAAATAGAGTGGCATCCCGGTCACTGTTAGTCCACCTCCATGATTCACATCTCATTGTGTGCATTTGTAGTGTGCATATTTGGTATTGGGATTTCCTTCAGTTGAGTTGTTACCTGTGGTTATAGCTTGGATCAAAGAAAGCAACTGTGGTCAAAGCAGGGAACTGATCCTCCACCGCGGTTTCACTCTAATCTACAGATGAAGAAAGTAGTTCACATTGTACTTAGAGTTACATTCTTCACATTGGAACTATCCTGTCATTTTATTTTTAAAATTCTTAGAAGGAACAATTGAACTGAACAAAACAATGAAATGTGTGTATTTCAGAAACAAATTGCTTTATTAGTGCTGTTAATGAGTTAGGATGGAAAGAAAAACAAAAACAAATCAAGCATAATACGTATGTCATAATTCCAATAATTATCAATCAATCAATCAATTTTTTTTATATAGCGCCAAATCACAACAAACAGTTGCCCCAAGGCGCTTTATATTGTAAGGCAAGGCCATACAATAATTATGTAAAACCCCAACGGTCAAAACGACCCCCTGTGAGCAAGCACTTGGCTACAGTGGGAAGGAAAAACTCCCTTTTAACAGGAAGAAACCTCCAGCAGAACCAGGCTCAGGGAGGGGCAGTCTTCTGCTGGGACTGGTTGGGGCTGAGGGAGAGAACCAGGAAAAAGACATGCTGTGGAGGGGAGCAGAGATCGATCACTAATGATTAAATGCAGAGTGGTGCATACAGAGCAAAAAGAGAAAGAAACAGTGCATCATGGGAACCCCCCAGCAGTCTACGTCTATAGCAGCATAACTAAGGGATGGTTCAGGGTCACCTGATCCAGCCCTAACTATAAGCTTTAGCAAAAAGGAAAGTTTTAAGCCTAATCTTAAAAGTAGAGAGGGTGTCTGTCTCCCTGATCTGAATTGGGAGCTGGTTCCACAGGAGAGGAGCCTGAAAGCTGAAGGCTCTGCCTCCCATTCTACTCTTACAAACCCTAGGAACTACAAGTAAGCCTGCAGTCTGAGAGCGAAGCGCTCTATTGGGGTGATATGGTACTACGAGGTCCCTAAGATAAGATGGGACCTGATTATTCAAAACCTTATAAGTAAGAAGAAGAATTTTAAATTCTATTCTAGAATTAACAGGAAGCCAATGAAGAGAGGCCAATATGGGTGAGATATGCTCTCTCCTTCTAGTCCCCGTTAGTACTCTAGCTGCAGCATTTTGAATTAACTGAAGGCTTTTTAGGGAACTTTTAGGACAACCTGATAATAATGAATTACAATAGTCCAGCCTAGAGGAAATAAATGCATGAATTAGTTTTTCAGCATCACTCTGAGACAAGACCTTTCTAATTTTAGAGATATTGCGTAAATGCAAAAAAGCAGTCCTACATATTTGTTTAATATGCGCTTTGAATGACATATCCTGATCAAAAATGACTCCAAGATTTCTCACAGTATTACTAGAGGTCAGGGTAATGCCATCCAGAGTAAGGATCTGGTTAGACACCATGTTTCTAAGATTTGTGGGGCCAAGTACAATAACTTCAGTTTTATCTGAGTTTAAAAGCAGGAAATTAGAGGTCATCCATGTCTTTATGTCTGTAAGACAATCCTGCAGTTTAGCTAATTGGTGTGTGTCCTCTGGCTTCATGGGAAGCTAAAGCTGGGTATCATCTGCGTAACAATGAAAATTTAAGCAATACCGTCTAATAATACTGCCTAAGGGAAGCATGTATAAAGTGAATAAAATTGGTCCTAGCACAGAACCTTGTGGGACTCCATAATTAACTTTAGTCTGTGAAGAAGATTCCCCATTTACATGAACAAATTGTAATCTATTAGACAAATATGATTCAAACCACCGCAGCGCAGTGCCTTTAATACCTATGGCATGCTCTAATCTCTGTAATAAAATTTTATGGTCAACAGTATCAAAAGCAGCACTGAGGTCTAACAGAACAAGCACAGAGATGAGTCCACTGTCCGAGGCCATAAGAAGATCATTTGTAACCTTCACTAATGCTGTTTCTGTACTATGATGAATTCTAAAACCTGACTAAAACTCTTCAAATAGACCATTCCTCTGCAGATGATCAGTTAGCTGTTTTACAACTACCCTTTCAAGAATTTTTGAGAGAAAAGGAAGGTTGGAGATTGGCCTATAATTAGCTAAGATAGCTGGGTCAAGTGATGGCTTTTTAAGTAATGGTTTAATTACTGCCACCTTAAAAGCCTGTGGTACATAGCCAACTAACAAAGATAGATTGATCATATTTAAGATCGAAGCATTAAATAATGGTAGGGCTTCCTTGAGCAGCCTGATAGGAATGGGGTCTAATAAACATGTTGATGGTTTGGATGAAGTAACTAATGAAAATAACTCAGACAGGACAATCGGAGAGAAAGAGTCTAACCAAATACCGGCATCACTGAAAGCAGCCAAAGATAATGATACGTCTTTGGGATGGTTATGAGTAATTTTTTCTCTAATAGTTAAAATTTTGTTAGCAAAGAAAGTCATGAAGTCATTACTAGTTAAAGTTAATGGAATACTCAGCTCAATAGAGCTCTGACTCTTTGTCAGCCTGGCTACAGTGCTGAAAAGAAACCTGGGGTTGTTCTTATTTTCTTCAATTAGTGATGAGTAGAAAGATGTCCTAGCTTTACGGAGGGCTTTTTTTATAGAGCAACAGACTCTTTTTCCAGGCTAAGTGAAGATCTTCTAAATTAGTGAGACGCCATTTCCTCTCCAACTTACGGGTTATCTGCTTTAAGCTACGAGTTTGTGAGTTATACCACGGAGTCAGGTACTTCTGATTTAAAGCTCTCTTTTTTCAGAGGAGCTACAGCATCCAAAGTTGTCTTCAATGAGGATGTAAAACTATTGACGAGATACTCTATCTCACTTACAGAGTTTAGGTAGCTACTCTGCACTGTGTTGGTATATGGCATTAGAGAACATAAAGAAGGAATCATATCCTTAAACCTAGTTACAGCGCTTTCTGAGAGACTTCTAGTGTAATGAAACTTATTCCCCACTACTGGGTAGTCCATCAGAGTAAATGTAAATGTTATTAAGAAATGATCAGACAGAAGGGAGTTTTCAGGGAATACTGTTAAGTCTTCTATTTCCATACCATAATTCAGAACAAGATCTAAGATATGATTAAAGTGGTGGGTGGACTCATTTACATTTTGAGCAAAGCCAATAGAGTCTAATAATAGATTAAATGCAGTGTTGAGGCTGTCATTCTCAGCATCTGTGTGGATGTTAAAATCGCCCACTATAATTATCTTATCTGAGCTAAGCACTAAGTCAGACAAAAGGTCTGAAAATTCACAGAGAAACTCACAGTAACGACCAGGTGGACGATAGATAATAACAAATAAAACTGGTTTTTGGGACTTCCAATTTGGATGGACAAGACTAAGAGTCAAGCTTTCAAATGAATTAAAGCTCTGTCTGGGTTTTTGATTAATTAATAAGCTGGAATGGAAGATTGCTGCTAATCCTCCTAGACCTAATGTTTAATAGACCACATTTAACTGTTTTAGTCTGTGGTGCAGTTGAAGGTGCTATATTTTTTCTTTTTGAATTTTTATGCTTAAATAGATTTTTGCTGGTTATTGGTGGTCTGGGAGCAGGCACCGTCTCTATGGGGATGGGGTAATGAGGGGATGGCAGGGGGAGAGAAGCTGCAGAGAGGTGTGTAAGACTACAACTCTGCTTCCTGGTCCCAACCCTGGATAGTCACGGTTTGGAGGATTTAAGAAAATTGGCCAGATTTCTAGAAATGAGAGCTGCTCCATCTAAAGTGGGATGGATGCCGTCTCTCCTAACAAGACCAGGTTTTCCCCAGAAGCTTTGCCAATTATCTATGAAGCCCACCTCATTTTTTGGACACCACTCAGACAGCCAGCAATTCAAGGAGAACATGCGGCTAAATATGTCACTCCTGGTCTGATTGGGAGGGGCCCCGAGAAAACTACAGAGTCCGACATTGTTTTTGCAAAGTTACACACCGATTTAATGTTAATTTTAGTGACCTCCGATTGGCGTAACCGGGTGTCATTACTGCCGACGTGAATTACAATCTTACCAAATTTACGCTTAGTCTTAGCCAGCAGTTTCAAATTTCCTTCAATGTCGCCTGCTCTGGCCCCCGGAAGACAATTGACTATGGTTGCTGGTGTCGCTAACTTCACATTTCTCAAAACAGAGTCGCCAATAACCAGAGTTTGATCCTCGGCGGGTGTGTCGCCGAGTGGGGAAAAACGGTTAGAAATGTGAACGTAGTTTTGTGTCATGTCTGTGATCTGCTTTTTTTTCTACAAAATTAAACAACTGAATGAACATCCTCCGAGGCTGGTGATTCCATAATTTTTGCCAGGTGTTGTAGTTTATATTTGATCTTGTGCTGAACTGCAGGTCTGCGCTCTGAGTTCTGTTACCGTTCATCTTTCCTACTTTGACTGCGAGATGCACGTGCGAGACGCGCGTGTGCACGCACGCGAATGAACCATCTTTGAGTAAGTGTGGAGATGTCTGGAGTTATACTCGATGTGGACATGTCCTGTCTCTGGCAATCAGTCTGTGAGCAGGACTTGCGTCCTTTCTTTAACACAGTGATGAGAGAGTTTGCGGAGAGCAAGGAGCGCAGGCAGCCTTTTTTTCTTTACATGTGCGCCCATGAATGAATTGTCCATGAGTGGACTGGAGATGTCCGGACTTTTTACTGAACGTGGACATATCCTCTCTGGCAGTCAGTCTGTGAGATGGACTGTATTTAAGCACATTTGTGAGAGAAGACCAAGGAGCTGCTGCAACAGCTGCAGCCAGCAGCGTTTTTTTTTTCTGTGCTCTTATTTTTTACCGCATTGGTATTTGGCACAAGTTTTATGCCGGATGCCCTTCCTGACACAACAACAGTTTCATCTGGAGAAACACACTCAGTCGCTGGTGTTCCAGAGAGGTCCCCCATCCAAGTACTAACCAAGTCCCGCACTTCTTAGCTTCTGAGATCTGATGGGATCAGGCTGACACAGAGCAGACCGGCCGCCAGCACCAATCAGAAGTAAGTGGGGAAAAAATCGTTTCCTTTTAAAGATGAGGGCTGTGGTCAGCAAAACCTATCCTTATACCTGAAGCGGCCAACACCCCCTTCTTGGGCAAAAATGGAAGCCCAAAACCCTAAAGTGTTAGATTTTTCAAATATTCAAGTTGAAATGTTGAAATTTGGGCAGCACGATGGATTAGTGGTTAGTACTGTTACCTCAGAACAAGAAGGTCGTGTGATCGATTCCTCCCTGTGGCCTTTCTGTGTGGAGTTTGCATGTTCTCCCCGTGTTTGTGTGGGTTTCCTCCAGATGCTCTGGTTTCCTTCCACATTTAAAGACATGCAGGTTAAGTGAATTGGAAACTTTATAATTGTCCCCAGTCATTGACATTTAAGCTTTTTAGTGTACTTGTCCACAGGACAAGTAACCCTGGCAAAACTGCATTGAAAGCAAGAATAATAGACAAAAAAAATTACAATTATGTTGTAATATCAAAGTTCTTTTTTGTATTTTTCTGTCTATGGTAAGAAAATAAATAACATTAAAAGTTTAAAAACACATTAATATTTGATGGACACAGAGGTGTCAAGTAACGAAGTACAAATACTTCGTTACTGTACTTAAGTACACTTTTTAGGTATCTATACTTCATTACTTATTTTTCTGCCTACTTCTGACTTCTACTTATTACATTTTCACACAAGTATCTGTACTTTCTATTCCTTACATTTTTAAAACAAACAGCCTCGTTACTCTTGGCTTCAGCGCCGGTGGATGTGCGCAGTGCAGCGCAGCGCACATCCACCGGCGCGGCTCCACCTGAAGCCCGAGGCGCCAGCGCAGTTCCACTGGCGCGGCTTTACCGAGGTGCCAGCGCGGATTTATCTGACCATGGGTCCGAAGAAGGCACTGACGGCGGAGGAGGGAGACGATATCAAGAAGTCCCTGGACTTTTTGTCTGAGGAAATCTCTGTTGTTAAAATGCAGCAGAAATCCATTATGGAGCTGGTGGAAGAAGTGAAGGCTCTCCGGATCCAGAATGCCGAGAAAGACCGGCGTCTGGTGTACCTGGAGAACCGTGTTGCGGAGTTGGAACAGTACACAAGGATGAACGTTATTATTACAGGAATTCATATTAAACCTCGATCCTATGTACGGGCGGTGTCAGAAGACAGCGGAGGGGAGGCCAGTGAGCAGGAGGCCAGCTCAGTGGAACAACAGGTGGCTGACTTCCTGCAATCTAAAGGTATTCAAATGGACTGTAATAACATTGAAGCGTGCCACCCCCTGCCCAGGAGAGAGGATGGAGACAAGCGAGCAGTTATAATGAGGTTTGTCAACAGAAAACATAAAATGGCATTGTTAAAACAGGGACGGAAACTCAAAGGAACAAACGTATTCATCAATGAACATCTGACCAAAAGAAATGCAGACATCGCCAGGAAAGCTTGTCTCTTAAAAAAGCAGGGAAAAATTCAACAGACATGGACATCCAACTGCAAAACATTCATCAAACTGAACGGAACACCAGAACAAGCGAAGGTTATGGTAATCAGGAACATCGAGGAACTGGACAAATACGATCAATAAGGTATGAGGACAGAAACACATCACAAAACCATGACACAGACCAGAGGAACCTATTCATCTACTACATCATCTACATCTGGAGACAAGAAGGATATAACTCAAAGGATTGCTGATCATGGAAAACTAGAACTGAGAACATTTATTTATTTGTTATTTATTTATTTATTTTATTTATTTATTTATTTGTTATTATCTATCGTCCACCTGGTCGTTACTGTGAGTTTCTCTGTGAATTTTCAGACCTTTTGTCTGACTTAGTGCTTAGCTCAGATAAGATAATTATAGTGGGCGATTTTAACATCCACACAGATGCTGAGAATGACAGCCTCAACACTGCATTTAATCTATTATTAGACTCTGTTGGCTTTGCTCAAAAAGTAAATGAGTCCACCCACCACTTTAATCATATCTTGTTCTGACTTATGGTATGGAAATAGAAGACTTAACAGTATTCCCTGAAAACTCCCTTCTGTCTGATCATTTCTTAATAACATTTACATTTACTCTGATGGACTACCCAGCAGTGGGGAATAAGTTTCATTACACTAGAAGTCTTTCAGAAAGTGCTGTAACTAGGTTTAAGGATATGATTCCTTCTTTATGTTCTCTAATGCCATATACCAACACAGTGCAGAGTAGCTACCTAAACTCTGTAAGTGAGATAGAATATCTCGTCAATAGTTTTACATCCTCATTGAAGACAACTTTGGATGCTGTAGCTCCTCTATAAAAGAGAGCTTTAAATCAGAAGTGCCTGACTCCGTGGTATAACTCACAAACTCGTAGCTTAAAGCAGATAACCCGTAAGTTGGAGAGGAAATGGCGTCTCACTAATTTAGAAGATCTTCACTTAGCCTGGAAAAAGAGTCTGTTGCTCTATAAAAAAAGCCCTCCGTAAAGCTAGGACATCTTTCTACTCATCACTAATTGAAGAAAATAAGAACAACCCCAGGTTTCTTTTCAGCACTGTAGCCAGGCTGACAGAGTCAGAGCTCTATTGAGCTGAGTATTCCATTAACTTTAACTAGTAATGACTTCATGACTTTCTTTGCTAACAAAATTTTAACTATTAGAGAAAAAATTACTCATAACCATCCCAAAGACGTATCGTTATCTTTGGCTGCTTTCAGTGATGCCGATATTTGGTTAGACTCTTTCTCTCCGATTGTTCTGAGTTATTTTCATTAGTTACTTCATCCAAACCATCAACATGTTTATTAGACCCCATTCCTACCAGGCTGCTCAAGGAAGCCCTACCATTATTTAATGCTTCGATCTTAAATATGATCAATCTATCTTTGTTAGTTGGCTATGTACCACAGGCTTTTAAGGTGGCAGTAATTAAACCATTACTTAAAAAGCCATCACTTGACCCAGCTATCTTAGCTAATTATAGGCCAATCTCCAACCTTCCTTTTCTCTCAAAAATTCTTGAAAGGGTAGTTGTAAAACAGCTAACTGATCATCTGCAGAGGAATGGTCTATTTGAAGAGTTTCAGTCAGGTTTTAGAATTCATCATAGTACAGAAACAGCATTAGTGAAGGTTACAAATGATCTTCTTATGGCCTCGGACAGTGGACTCATCTCTGTGCTTGTTCTGTTAGACCTCAGTGCTGCTTTTGATACTGTTGACTGTTGTGTGGGCCGCTGAAGAGGAGGTACTGCTGGCCCACCACCACCAGAGGGCGCCCTGCCTGGAGTGCGGGCTCCAGGCACCAGAGGGCGCTGCCGCCGACGAGGGCTGCCAGGGTGACAGCTGTCACCCATTACTGGACACAGCTGACTGCACTCAGGACGGAGGTATATCAGCAGGACAGCGTCTCCACCTCAGTGCCGAGATATCGCCTTGAGATTAAGGTAACCTTCTCTGCAAGCTCATATTGAAGACTCTGATAAACCTTGGTAAACCTTTTCAGGACAGCTGACTACAGAAAGCTACTTGCTTGGATAAGTACTCACCTTTCCTGCTTCATTGTAACAAGAGGTGGAGGCGGCTTCTCCCCTCTCCGTCTACTGGGTGCTGTCGCATCCATACCTGTGTGTTTGTGCTCTTTCCCGCCAGCAGTACCGGATCCGACGAGCGGAGGCAGTGGCCACCTGGGAATTCGGGACTTGGCGGTTCCAGTACTTCTGGGGTTCGGTGGCAGAGGAAATCTGGGTGGTTCCGGTTCGACTAGGACGGACGCCTCCTACCTTCGAGCCTGCCCACACGACACCAGCAGATTTCGGCTTCAAACTCCAAATTATTAATTGTTGTATTGGTTGTGCTCTTTTCACAACAGTAAAACTTGTTATTCACCTTTCTCCATTGTCCGTTCATTGCGCCCCCTGTTGTGGGTCCGTGTACCTACACTTTCACAACAGTTGACCATAAAATTTTATTACAGAGGTTAGAGCATGCCATAGGTATTAAAGGCACTGCGCTGCGGTGGTTTGAATCATATTTGTCTAATAGATTACAATTTGTTCATGTAAATGGGGAATCTTCTTCACAGACTAAAGTTAATTATGGAGTTCCACAAGGTTCTGTGCTAGGACCAATTTTATTCACTTTATACATGCTTCCCTTAGGCAGTATTATTAGACGGTATTGCTTAAATTTTCATTGTTACGCAGATGATACCCAGCTTTATCTATCCATGAAGCCAGAGGACACACACAAATTAGCTAAACTGCAGGATTGTCTTACAGACATAAAGACATGGATGACCTCTAATTTCCTGCTTTTAAACTCAGATAAAACTGAAGTTATTGTACTTGGCCCCACAAATCTTAGAAACATGGTGTCTAACCAGATCCTTACTCTGGATGGCATTACCCTGACCTCTAGTAATACTGTGAGAATCTTGGAGTCATTTTTGATCAGGATATGTCATTCAAAGCGCATATTAAACAAATATGTAGGACTGCTTTTTTGCATTTACGCAATATCTCTAAAATCAGAAAGGTCTTGTCTCAGAGTGATGCTGAAAAACTAATTCATGCATTTATTTCCTCTAGGCTGGACTATTGTAATTCATTATTATCAGGTTATCCTAAAAGTTCCCTAAAAAGCCTTCAGTTAATTCAAAATGCTGCAGCTAGAGTACTGACGGGGACTAGAAGGAGAGAGCATATCTCACCCATATTGGCCTCTCTTCATTGGCTTCCTGTTAATTCTAGAATAGAATTTAAAATTCTTCTTCTTACTTATAAGGTTTTGAATAATCAGGTCCCATCTTATCTTAGGGACCTCGTAGTACCATATCACCCCAATAGAGCGCTTCGCTCTCAGACTGCAGGCTTACTTGTAGTTCCTAGGGTTTGTAAGAGTAGAATGGGAGGCAGAGCCTTCAGCTTTCAGGCTCCTCTCCTGTGGAACCAGCTCCCAATTCAGATCAGGGAGACAGACACCCTCTCTACTTTTAAGATTAGGCTTAAAACTTTCCTTTTTGCTAAAGCTTATAGTTAGGGCTGGATCAGGTGACCCTGAACCATCCCTTAGTTATGCTGCTATAGACGTAGACTGCTGGGGGGTTCCCATGATGCACTGTTTCTTTCTCTTTTTGCTCTGTATGCACCACTCTGCATTTAATCATTAGTGATCGATCTCTGCTCCCCTCCACAGCATGTCTTTTTCCTGGTTCTCTCCCTCAGCCCCAACCAGTCCCAGCAGAAGACTGCCCCTCCCTGAGCCTGGTTCTGCTGGAGGTTTCTTCCTGTTAAAAGGGAGTTTTTCCTTCCCACTGTAGCCAAGTGCTTGCTCACAGGGGGTCGTTTTGACCGTTGGGGTTTTACATAATTATTGTATGGCCTTGCCTTACAATATAAAGCGCCTTGGGGCAACTGTTTGTTGTGATTTGGCGCTATATAAAAAAAAATTGATTGATTGATTTAAATACACAGACCACAATGTACTGGACTTGGAGCATGATATAGACCCGTACAATAATTTCTTCTCAAATATTGACAGTTGTTGCTATTATACAGATGAACAGTTTAATCGTATCATTAAAACGGATAACAAATTATCAATAATCCATTTCAACAGCAGAAGTCTGTATGCAAACTTTAACAACATTAAAGAATATTTAAGTCAATTAAAAAAAAAATGTTAACATAATTGCTATATCAGAAACATGGATCAATGAAGATAAAGGAATGGATTTTGAACCGATCAAAGCAGTGGTTCGCAGATTGAAGCAATGCTTCGACCTATTGTTTCGTTTATTCTTTCTTTCTTTCGCTTAATTTTCCCCCGCTAAAACCCTAAAGAGCATACTTCTGTGAGTATTATTTACCTTTTCTATGTTAAACCGACCTGTTATGGTCTTCTGAAACAGTTGATAGATTGATAGATTTTATAACTTAAAAACGGGAGCGACGCTAACGCGTTAGCATGTCTATGGCATTTTCAATGTTAAAAGTTAGCATGAAGCAGTTCCAGCTGTCTTCACGTTCGGGTGCATTTGTTTTCAAATTGGAATATTTCTTAAATTTATTTTTGTTTATATATTAATAATCTAATGATTATTATATACAATTTCAGAGAAAGAGACAAAAAGAACCTGAATAGAAACACAACAGAAAATAAAATATAAAAGCAACTAACAATGAACATACATACATACAGAAATAAATAAGTGTTTCCTGTGAACACCTAGTGACTCTTACACCTCCATTTCATCGCTGTTTTATTTAACTTTAATGACAGTTTGTTTCGGTCAAACCATATTTTCAATGTGTTAATTTCTTCAGTAATTTCCTCCAGAACTCTCTGACAAACTAGAAAACTGCTGCATCCTAGTAAGAGCAGAATACTACTGGAATGAATCTGAATAAGGAAAGTTGTTTTTTTTTTTTTTCTCACTAAATGGATGCTGCACTCACTGCAGTTTATTGTCTGGAATAGTCCCAGATTGCATTTCAGAGCTTCTAGAATTGAAACATTTTCATGCAGGTGGTGTTGGGGGTAATTTTGGGTTTTGGTTCTTGGGCCACATGTAGAACGAATCAGTTTTTAAATTAATCTTTCAATTCATATAGTGGCATCTACCTTTTTTTTTTTTTTTTTTTTTTTTAAAGGTTACTTTATACTTTTATACTTTAAGGTTTTGGAGCACATACTTTTTCACTTTTACTTGAGTAAAGACAACTTTTACCAGAGTGTTTTTAAACTGCAGTATCTATACTTCTACTTAAGTAACAAATGTGTGTACTTTTGACACCACTGGATGGACATAACAATTTCTCTGTTCTTTAAAAATGACACACTGTACCTTTAATCCAGTAAGTTTTTCTGTCATGTTGACAGAAAAACATTTTTGAGTGGAATTGCATACTTATTAAAAAAAAAAAAAAAAAAAAAAAAAAAAAAAAAAAATATATATATATATATATATATATATATATATATATATATATAACCCCTAATTGTCTTGTTTGAACAAGAGCTAAATCTGGACTGATTTGATTGTCAAATCAAAATCAAATTTATTGCAAAGTAAGTTCTCACATACGAGTTAATTTGATCTGGTGCATAAACAACAATAATAAAAAGAAAATGGAAAAAAATAATTCTGGAAGAAGTAAAGGAGTAAATCTGCTCTTTTAAAGATGAATCCTGGATGAAACTTTCTGAATCAGTTTTTCACACTTTACTGTTTCACTGAGGCTGTGTGGTGAAGATGATGGTTGATTAAAATTGTTTTGCTGCTTTTTTACAGCTGTAGCGTCTGCGAACACTTTTTCCTTTTCTCTCTGTCTGTGAGGGAGCGAAAGAGAGTCTCTCACACCGTATTTGAGCAAACTTTGGAAACATGAAGGCTTTCAACTGTAAAATAAAGCCTATAAATGAATTTCTGGAGCTATACAAGCAGAAGGAGCTCGTTTTATCTGAAGACTTTGACAGTTTTTTTTTTCCACTGTGCTCTCTGAGTGGAGGGGCGAACGGGCTGTTCAGCACAAACAGCCTGACTGGATTTTAGAAATGTACCTGAGAGCAGGGCAGAGTGTGACGGCGCTGTCAGAACACTGATGGCGCTGCGCCGTTGTTCCATTGTCTGGGGAGAACCCTGTGATATCATGTTTTACGATTGTTCGCTGCGTGGAGAGTGGCGGGAAAAACCGAAGACGCTTTCTCACGAGGTGCGAGACAAGACATTTTGTAAATAAGAAAACAAAAAGACGGCGGTCAGGTATTTTGGTTCCAAGCAATGAAAATAAAGAATTTGAACGTTTTAAACCAAAAAAAGAAAAAAAAAAAAGGCCACTTGTCCGGTCGGACAGTTTAGAGCATATTGGTTGTCCATTTACTTGTTACATTTTACACTTGTCCCGGACAATCTGACAAGCGTTAATGTCGATGGTAGGTCCAGATCTCTCTTTCAAAAGAGAACTCGATCTCAATGGGACCAACCTGGTTAAATTAAAATGTGCTGTATACATCTCACTTAACATATATTTGGTGATTTTGTTGTTTGTCTGTTTGTTTGTCATCACGTTTGTTTTTAACCCTTTATCTACGGCGATGGTGCCCACGCCATATTTTCCATATGCGTATTTTTTTTTTACCGTAACTCTGCCATAGTTTGTCCAATCCGAATGATTCAAAGTGCATTGGTAAGCTAACACCAAGGACTTTCCAATGATATATGGTGTATTACGGTAAACATAAGCCTGTGATGTCATCACGCAGAGGAAAAAACACAGAAGTTTCACACTAGTGAGCCGCTGATTCTCATTACCGTAAGTTCTCATGTAAACCCTCCGTCTGAAAAATTTCAACACTGACAGCAAGCCAAGAACCCGTGCTTTCCAACAGTATGCTATATGTTGCATATATTACGGTAAAGTGCGTTCGGTGACTTTTGAAACGAGGGAAAGTATGAAAAAGAGCACAAAAGTGACAGAAAAGTACAGAGACAGACAGCAAACATAAATGTAGTAATTTTTGAGGAAAAGGCAGGGTGTTAGTGTCATTTGTGAAGGTGTGTGTGCGTGTTTGTGTGGGTGTGATGGCTCCATCAGCCACAAGCCACTGCCCGGTGCCAACAAGCAGTGGAAACCCACCTTGCCAGCGATCCACAAAGGGGCGGTGTTCTTGCAAGGTTTGCAAGAGGTCAATCTGCTGGATGTGCAAACTTTGTAAAATTGGCCTCTGTCTTCAGCCAGACACAAACTGTTACAAACAGTACCACACTGACTGATGTAGTTTAGATCTAATTTTGATTCTTGGTTATATATTTGTATATAGTTTGACACTTTATTGTTTTATTCATATTGTATAATTTTGCACAAAATGAGTGATCAAATGAGTGATTTATTGCACATTTTAATAATACAGATAATTTATATATTTATATATAGTTTTGCACTTTGTTATTCATATTGTTTGGTTCTGCACTTTAAAATTGGTTACTTTTTGCATATTTTTGCCTTGTAAAATGTTTACTTTTGCACTGTTTCTGCACTGTTTCTGAGTTCTAGACACACAAAATTAATTATTTTGATTGTAAACATACAGCTGCCTGTTAAAAATGTGAAATTCAAACTTCCTTTACATAATCATTTTTCACTAAAAAACTGAAAAAAAATCAAGTTCGTTTTTGTGTTTTTTTCTCATTTTAAATGCTAAAACTTTAATGTGTATAAATAGTTAATCAGGTGTAATATAATTGAAATTCAGGTACTCTTGGAAAAGGGTACCAAAGCACACAAACATGGAACATTATTTCTTAATTTTATTGCTATAATAAAAAATAACCAATCGTCCATTTATAGCCTCAGTAGGTAAAGGGTTAACAACATGATGACAACGGCTTCAATTAAAAACAAATGAACATGATGCCAACAGCTTCAGTTACAAACAAAAACACACATGATGACAACGGCCTCAGCAGTAGTGGGCACAGTTCCGCTAATCACTAATTAGCAAAGCTAACATTTTTGTTAGCGGATTAGCTTTTCAGCTAACTTTGGAAACCATCAGCGGACCAATTAGCTTCCACTAAATTTAGTTCAGTCTGCTAAACTTTTTTCCTGGCATAGCGATAAAACTGAAGAGTCAGAAACATCTACATCCTACTTGTTAGTTTCTGTTGTGTGCTTTGCAATAAACAGACCAATGTGAGAAGCTCACTCCTCCTACGGTAAAAGTGGGCAGACCAGCTGCTTTACTTTGAACATGCTGATATTCAAAGAGTGGGCAGAAGACATGAAGCGCAAAGCACCTTTCACTCATGATTTCATTTAAACCAACTAATTCTGCACAGTTTAGGGAAAATAATGGCAACTTGTCATTTAGACAAAGTGAAAATATCAGACACCCCCCCCCCCCCCCCCCCCCCCCACACACACACACACACACGTTTTACACATGTTGTAAAAACCAACATACAAGTTACAGTAACTTTACAGGGGGTGTCAAAATTGGCATGTTTTTTTCAGTTTCACAGCAGTATATCATTTTAAAGTACCACAACTCACCCCACTGAGATATCCCATAATCCGTTGCACACCAGAGAGTTGCTGCAGTCAAAATAACAGAGAAACTACATGATGACAATTGTAAATGAACATTATACAACCAAAATGTAACTTTTATGCCTTTCATAACATTTTTAAGAGACTGCTGCATGAGACCCTGGAAACTTGCTAAAACAAATATTCGGAATAGTCCTTGTCTGCTACGTTTAACCTGTGTGGAACTTGATTAACACAAACTGAATTTCAAACATTTTATATATATATTACTGTGAAACAAACAGTGCTGTAAAGAACAATAAGCAGGATGTTAAACAGCAAATGTCAGTTCCCTCCAGATAGAATGACATGAAGTGATCGCAGCTCACAGCGATTCCCCGCCTGCTGTAAATAACAACCTGAGCTTCTTGCAGGTTTACATAAAACAAACACAACAACAGCGTCTGTAAACCCAGATCATACATTCACGAGAGTTTTAGGCACAATATACCAGTGATGAAAGTTGTCTGTAAATGGCTGGAAATCAGAGTTTTTACTCGTGGTGAACATTTCCAAGTTATTTTTGATAACATACATCAGAATCTTCCGCTCCCAAACAGATGGTGGCGGTAATGATTCGGGTTGGTTTGCAAGCCGCCATTAAACTCAGAAGAATTATTATTTCATGTGGTCTGTTTTCATAAAGTTTATGTTTGTAAAATTGTTTGAAAACGTCTCTGATAAGGCCCCAGAGTGGATTTAACTTTGACGTTTTAATGTCATGATCCGAGACTGAAGGATTATTGTTATGTGCAGCTCCCTGTCCACAAAGCAGCGAATGAGAGACGACGTTCTGATGTGAGCTGCCGCGCTGCGCTGAAACTCCAAAACAAAATCAAGTGGATGAAACGTTGTTCTGCTCTGTGAGATGATTTAAAGCTCTTCAAAAACTGGAGCTGGTGTGAGCCAAACAAGCAACCCAACTTTTTTTTTTTAAATCATTGTTAACATTTAATCAGTTAATCGTTGTTAAGTCTTTGATCCTATGTTTAAAAAACTTTAAATTGTCTCCATACAAACTCGAGTCTGCTAAATCTGCATTTTATGGTTCTTCTGGACACAGCTTTGTGAAGTTTTGGGGTGGAAAAAATCAGAAAGATAATGGCAGATTTCACAATTTAGGAAAGAGGGGACACCTGTCTTGTGATGACAGCGTGAAGAACAAGTTTAGATGGCAGAGAAGAAAGACACGAATGGTGTTTTTTGTCTTTCTATGTCAGGAAAACAAACCAGGGAGGTAAGAAGATTTTTTTTTTTTCCTGATGATCACTTGCAACATGCATACGATTGTTGGCATTAATGTACTTTTTAT
Organism: Thalassophryne amazonica; assembly: GCF_902500255.1. Classification (NCBI taxonomy): domain Eukaryota; kingdom Metazoa; phylum Chordata; class Actinopteri; order Batrachoidiformes; family Batrachoididae; genus Thalassophryne; species Thalassophryne amazonica. The sequence goes on from NC_047113.1 coordinate 110,062,875, forward strand.
TATATTTAACCCTTGTATTATAATGAAAAAATTACATTGATTATGTTGCAGGTTATTTTGACCTGTACTGTGTAAATTCACTCAAAACGGTTAAAAAACCAGGTGAAACCAATAACAACTTTATTTTAGATTATATAAACATTTAGAAAAGAGATGTACATTTTTAATTCCAGCACTACATTTAAGAACTGTTTAGTTAAAGTTAACACTTTTTCCCATTTAACTTGTCCCATTTTCTCAGATTTTCAGTATTCAACATTTTCAGTGTTCTCCAGACAGAATGTAACTGTGCTTTCCGCAGATGTAATTGTTGCATTTCACACAACCAAAGTACTGGTTATTATCCTTTTGTTTATCTTGATGACATTTTGTGGCTTTTCTTCATCTAAAGTCATGAACTGGTGTGTAAAATCTGGACACTTTGATGTGCGGTGGAGTGTCTGTGCAGAGTTTGTATACAAAGATGATGTGGGACATTTTGACTCAGACACTTTAATGTGAGCTGTTCAGATCCAAAAACAAACATGTCTTTTTGATGTGCTCAGACATGCACATCTGTGTGCATTAGAAGTTGCACAATAAAAATTGTGTGAAAAGACTATATATATATATATATATATATATATATATATATATATATATATATATCAATATGCTAAACCCTTATATTACACCTGAGGTACTTCATGAATGTGTTTATTAAATATGGATTGTTGAATAGAAATATGTTATTGTTAACACTAATGTAACTAATGTATATATAGTATGCATAATTTGAGTGTATTTCGTTGCTCATAAAGAAAAATTGAAAAGAAGTTTGGAAAATCCACTTTTTTTCATCACATATTATAACACGATTGGACCTCACTTTTTCAACCAGGTCATATTTTTTTCAAACCAACCTCAAGGCAACTGCATTGTGCATTAGTCAATAGAAAACCCATGAAATGAAAAATTAAAAGTAAATAAAAGGCCCTTGAGTCAATT